>NC_086000.1:28378386-28680886 GCF_030014385.1 Trichomycterus rosablanca | reverse complement strand
TACAGTCAGTAACTACAAAGTGCTTCTATATGGTAAGTGGAGCTGATAAAATGGACAGTGAGTGTAGAAACAAGGAGGTGGTTTTAATTGTATGGCTAATCAGTGTATATAGCAGCAACAACAGCTCAGTTGCACATATTAGGTCACAAAAAGCTTACAGAACAGGACCGGCTTTAGGACCAAACGTTAAAAATGTTCCACCTGATCCCATACAGTCCAGTAGAGGGTGCTAAGACTCTTCCAAACAGTTTTCCCACAGTAATACAGTTCATATTAAGGTGCAGTCAGTAAGTTTAACAAGGTACACAAATTGTGAGAAGCACTGAAACACAGCACAGAAAACCATCATGATTTTTATTCTCATTCAACTTTCTGCTACACTGTTGTACCTCACAGGTAAATATATGTCATGCATAATATTTCATACGTTTAATGACAACCAGTGCAAGGTTTTATTAATAGTTTGTATAAGCATAATCCCTCTGATTTCTGTTAACAGGTTCTGCTGTTTGTTATGTAATCCAAAATCCTCCTGATCTCATACTGAGTGAAGACCAGTTTGCTGAAATCAAATGTGCACACAATGTACAATACTACGAGCGCATACTTTGGTACAAACAACGCCAGGAAACAGGGTTTAAACTCATGGGGTATCTGTACAATACAAAAGACAACATCGAGCCAGAATTTCAGAACAAGATCAGCATGAGTGGTGATGGGAGAAATAATGGATCTTTAACCATAAACAGGCTTTCAGTAAACGACAGTGCTGTGTATTTCTGTGCTGCTTATTACACAGTGCTGGAAACTGACTCACTTATGTACAAAAACCTTCATCTTATTTACAGTACACTCAAACCAGAACACCTGCTTCTGTGGGCCGCAACTGATTAAGTGCCAATAAATTGTATAAGGATTTTCAGTAGTTTCATCTATTCATTTACTGTCTGTTTCACCACCGCTTTATCCTGGTCAGGGCCATGGTGGGTCTAATTCATTAGGCAAAAGGCAGGAAACACCCCGGACAGGTCACACATTTACATTTAAGACAATATCTAGTAGCTCCAGTTGGCCTAACTGCATGTCTTTGGACTTGTGGCAGGAAACTGGAGCACCCAGAGGAAACCCATGCAGACACAAGCAGTTCCTTAATTAAAATGCTTAAAACATTATTCCATATGAAAGGTTGTTTTTAATTTCCTGTAGTCCTTGCAGTCTAGTATTACACAAGTAAAGCAGGGACTGTTTTTTAAAACATATTGAACCAAGTTGATGTCAGTGGTGTTGAATCTTCTTGTATAATAAGCAAACAGCACATTATTAAACACTCTCTGTAACACTGCATCAACTTATTGGGATTTTAATGTCATGTTACACAGATTTGGTTACATTAATGACAGGACAGGTAGTTACTGGTTACATAATATTCATCAATTCAGATTGTTAATGTCAAACACAGTCATTGACAATTTCGTACCTCCAATTCACCTGCTGCATGTCTTTGAAATGTGGGAGGAAACCAGAAATCCCGGGGGGAACCCACACAGACACGGGAAGAACGTGCAAACTCCACACAGAAAGGACCCGGATCGTTCTTGCTGTGAGACATTTCATCGTTTCATTCATTGGGCAAAAGACAGGAAACACCTCGGACAGGTCGCCAGTCTATCACACACATTTATTTTGAAAGCTCCATGTATCTGTGTTTAGTTGGATTTTTCTCCTGTTTTACTTTTGAACTTGCGTTATAGCTCAGGGTTTTGAGAAATCGTAAGAGTCAGCTTTTCCAAGAGTCAAAAACGCTCATCATTAAATAATAATAATAATAATTATTTTGTAACTTAATGTATTAAAAGAACGAAATGGAAACACTAAATCTCATAATTATTACTGCTTATTTGTTCTCTCCACTAATTAAGAAAAAAAAAAGCCACTCAGGTGGCACAGCAGTAAAAACACACACTGGAACCAGAGCTGGGATCTATGCCTGCCGGCTGGGCTAAGCAGCCACATAAACAACAATTGGCCTGTTGTTCAGATAGGGGTGGGATGTTAAAGCCAAATAGGGACTCTTTCATAACTAATTCAGTTATGACCTCTGCTGGCTGATTGAAGGCGCCTGCACAGAGATGGGAAAAGAGAGCTGTCAGGGTGTGTCTCTCCATTCAAAGCTGCACTGCACTCATCAAAGTGTAGGTGACAAGATGCATACGGCTGCTGCCCACGTGTCGGAGGGGGCTTGGGTGAGCTTCGTTCTCCTCAATCAGAGCGGGGATCGGCATCGGTGGAGAGGAAGCATGATGGAATCGGGCAATCGGACGCACTAAAAGGGAGGAAAAAGGGAGAAAATGCATAAACAATATATACGGTGTATATATATATATATATATATATATATATATATATATATATATATATATATATATATATATATATATATATATACACAGGTCCTTCTCAAAAAATTAGCATATTGTGATAAAGTTCATTATTTTCCATAATGTAATGATAAAAATTAAACTTTCATATTTAGATTCATTGCACACCAACTGAAATATTTCAGGTCTTTTATTGTTTTAATACTGATGATTTTGGCGTACAGCTCATGAAAACCCAAAATTCCTATCTAAAAAAATTAGCATATTTTATCCGACCAATAAAAGAAAAGTGTTTTTAATACAAAAAAAGTCAACCTTCAAATAATTATGTTCAGTTATGCACTCAATACTTGGTCGGGAATCCTTTTGCAGAAATGACTGCTTCAATGCGGCGTGGCATGGAGGCAATCAGCCTGTGGCACTGCTGAGGTGTTATGGAGGCCCAGGATGCTTCGATAGCGGCCTTAAGCTCATCCAGAGTGTTGGGTCTTGTGTCTCTCAACTTTCTCTTCACAATATCCCACAGATTCTCTATGGGGTTCAGGTCAGGAGAGTTGGCAGGCCAATTGAGCACAGTAATACCATGGTCAGTAAACCATTCACCAGTGGTTTTGGCACTGTGAGCAGGTGCCAGGTCGTGCTGAAAAATGAAATCTTCATCTCCATAAAGCTTTTCAGCAGATGGAAGCATGAAGTGCTCCAAAATCTCCTGATAGCTAGCTGCATTGACCCTGACCTTGATAAAACACAGTGGACCAACACCAGCAGCTAACATGGCACCCCAGACCATCACTGACTGTGGGTACTTGACACTGGACTTCAGGCATTTTGGCATTTCCTTCTCCCCAGTCTTCCTCCAGACTCTGGCACCTTGATTTCCGAATGACATGCAAAATTTGCTTTCATCCGAAAACAGTACTTTGGACCACTGAGCAACAGTCCAGTGCTGCTGTTTCTGGTTCAAAAGTGGCTTGACCTGGGGAATGCGGCACCTGTAGCCCATTTCCTGCACACGCCTGTGCACGGTGGCTCTGGATGTTTCTACTCCAGACTCAGTCCACTGCTTCCGCAGGTCCCCCAAGGTCTGGAATCGGCCCTTCTCCACAATCTTCCTCAGGGTCCGGTCACCTCTTCTCGTTGTGCAGCGTTTTCTGCCACACTTTTTCCTTCCCACAGACTTCCCACTGAGGTGCCTTGATACAGCACTCTGGGAACAGCCTATTCGTTCAGAAATTTCTTTCTGTGTCTTACCCTCTTGCTTGAGGGTGTCAATGATGGCCTTCTGGACAGCAGTCAGGTCGGCAGTCTTACCCATGATTGCAGTTTTGAGTAATGAACCAGGCTGGGAGTTTTTAAAAGCCTCAGGAATCTTTTGCAGGTGTTTAGAGTTAATTCGTTGATTCAGATGATTAGGTTAATAGCTCGTTTAGAGAACCTTTTCATGATATGCTAATTTTTTGAGATAGGAATTTTGGGTTTTCATGAGCTGTATGCCAAAATCATCAGTATTAAAACAATAAAAGACCTGAAATATTTCAGTTGGTGTGCAATGAATCTAAAATATATGAAAGTTTAATTTGTATCATTACATTATGGAAAATAATGAACTTTATCACAATATGCTAATTTTTTGAGAAGGACCTGTACTGTATATATATAGCATATATTGCATATATGAAGAAGCATAAAAACAATAAAGAAGTAAAGGTAAAGTGCATGTTTTATTGTATATTTGATTGATTCCTAACTGTTTTTTTAATTGTATTTCAGTGTTTTTATATTATACTTATGTTATTTTCAGTGTATAAGCATCAAAAACCCCATTATTTTACATTAGTCTAAAATGTATGCAGTTCCACAGAACCAGGGAACAGGTTTCCCAAATATCCTTATGGGAAAAATACCTTAAAACTTTCAAGGTACCACTGAAATTCACCACCAGCTCAGACTGAAGAAGTCACTTGGATGAGTGGCGAAACGTATCTCTACAAACTTGTGTCCAGATGAACTGATTCAACTTTGTGGATTTGTGTACCTGGATTATTGAGCATGCATCAAGAGAAGGTACCACTGTATTTAGATTTTAACATGTAGTGTGTTTTGTTAACAGAAGGTTTCTTACTGCAGGGGGCACTGTTACTACATTCATTCTGTAAAGCTCCTGTGCTTTTGATATGTAAGTAGAACCAGATCTCATTTCATTCCTTCACAGCTTGCTCTTGACTCACGATGGTCCATGTTTTTCTCAAACTATCTGGTTTGTTGCTCCTTGCCACAGGTGATGATAAAATATTGCTTTATCTTTGAAATATTATTTTATAAATGTAATGACATAATTACTTACTATAATTAAACTTTACTCTCTGTACAGGTTTGTCAGATGGACAGGCTGTTCACCAGACACCTCAAAACCTCCTCATAAATCAAGGAGAATCTGCCGAGGTTAAATGTTCCCATACTATTAACACACACGACCGCATGCTTTGGTACAAACAGTCACAGGACAAGAAATTGACCTTGCTGGGGTATCTAGTAGGGGAATCTGGAAATACTGAGCCAGAATTCCAAAACAAAGTCAAAATCAGTGGAAAAGCAAATAAGTTCTATGGATCTCTTAACCTGACCGATGTTGGATCAGACAGTGAAGGAGTTTATTTCTGTGCAGCATATCCACAGCAGTACAATCTGCATTCTTTTATTACAAAAACTGATCATATATCTCGTGTGCTCCGACTAAACCACAACAGCTGACTTAATACTGGTAACAAAACCACACTATGTATTTTTTTTTTCTATTTATTTTGGCTTTGATGTGAAGCCAGCAGTAATTTGTAATGAAGAAAATTGGGGGTGGGGGGTTGGATGGGACTGTGAGTGCATTGCTGGAAAATATCCTGGTCAGAGTGCTAATCTACACTGGCAGTAAGAATAGGGCCACTACTGTAAGTCTTATCAGTACCACCGGCCTGGGTGTGCACTTTAAAAACAAAATGGACCTTGGAATGACTGGACTGGAAGTCTGCTCTCTGCACCATTGGATTTGGGAGTCACCTTCCCGCAATGACAAAGCTTACTGTGTGATGAAGGCATTGGCATGAGCAGCAGAGAAATACAGAACATACATGAAAGCTCACTGTAGGAATGTATAATTCCTAAAACTATATGTCCTAATTAACATTGTATCTAATATTATTTGACGGTTGCAAAAGCAAAACTTGATTTCTCCAGCCGAGATGATTTACATATTATTATTTCATATTATTATTTTATAGGTCCGGGTCCTTTCTGTGTGGAGTTTGCATGTTCTCCCCATGTCTGCATGGTTTTCCTCTGGGAGGTCTGGTTTCCTTCCACAGTTCAAAAACATGCAGTCAGGTTAATTGGAAACACTAAATAGGTGCCCTATAGGTGAATGGGTGTGTGTATGTGTGTCTGCTCTGCGATGGACTGGTGTTATTGTGTGCCTTGCGCCCATTGAAAAGCTGGGATAGGTTCCAGCACCCCAACCCACCCCTGCGACCCTGGTTGGATAAGCGGTAAAGAAAGTGAGTGAGTGAGTATTTATTTCAATATTTTATATATGTATATACAGTATATATATATATATATATATATATATATATATATATATATATATATATATATATATATATATATATATATATATATAATTTTTATTTATTTATTTATATTACAGTACATCAGCATCATTTACTCACAAACATGCACACACAAACCTGTGGCAATGATGAGCAGCCAGTCCACCTTCTGCATTCAGGAGGTAAAAGAAAATTAAAGAGATTAACACAAACACCTCCGCACCAACCACTTATGTCATACTGCTTCTGGAAAAGGCTGAAGATAAACATTACATGTTACTGTTATATGTCTTTGTTGTATTCAGTGATATGAGCCTATGAGTAAAATGCAGTTCAAACCAAGCAAAAGAGGTGGGGCTGTATAGTTCTGAACCAAATCCTCTAGGGGTCACACTTAACTAGAGCTGTTTATGTTAATACATGTTTAATCTCATACAAGGCAAAGAACATGTCTGGTGTAATAGCAATACTCCTGTTTTTACCAGCTGGTAAGAACGTTTATGGTTGTATTTTGTATTTGGAATTCTCACTGTTAGATTTTTTTGGAAGAGAAATTTTTTTTTATCATTTTGTTCTTCTTCAAGTCAACTTGATTTTTTTTTTAACAAAAATGACTACAGATATAGGGCTACACTGTACTACATAGTTACATAAAATCAGGCTTTTTATTCATATTCTTATTATTGTTGTTGTATAGACTAGACTGGGAGGAAAAGGGGAAAATACAAAAATCATAAAAAATTTGTTGAAAAACACATTTTCCTGACCACATTTTTCAGACCTTGGCAAAGAGAACACTGTTTCATGTACTTTGTACGGTGAAGTGAGGAATTAGGAGGTCAATACTAACAGGTTAAAAGACATAGCAACATAAAAATGCTTTTTATTATTTTTTTATTATTGCTATTGTTATAAATAATAATAATTATTATAATTATCATTATTATTATTACTATTATTATTATTATTATTGTATAGACTAGACTGGGAGGAAAAGAAAAAAAAAAAAACCCAGAATAATAAAAAAGTTTGTTGACAGACACATTTTCCTCACAGCATAAGGTGACAGTTTGGGTTTTGTTCCTGACACTGTACACTGTTCCATGTACTTTGTTAGGTAAAGTATGAAATTAGGTCATACTAGCAGGTTAAGAGACATAGAAGAATGAAAAAGCTATTTTTTTTTTATGTTGCTATGTCTTTTAACCTGCTAGTATTTACCTCCTAATTCCTACTTTACCTTACAAAGTACATGGAACAGTGTTCTTTTTGCCAAGGTCAGAAAAAAACCCAAACTAAACTGAGAGGAAAATGTCTGTCAACAAATTTTTATTATTCTGTGTTTTGCATTTTTCCCCTTTTTTTCTCTGAGTCTATAATAATAATAATAATAATTATTATTATTATTACTATTATTAATAATAATAATAATTATTCATAATAATAATAAAAGAAAAACAATGAAAGCCAATTTTCATGTTGCTTTTTCTTATATTATTATTATTATTATTAATAATTAATTACTTTATTATTATTATTATTAATATTATTATTATTATTATTATAGACTAGACTGGGAGGAAAAAATGCAAAAAAAAAGTGGATTTTGTTCCTGACACTGTTCCATGTGTAGTTTACCTCACAAAGTACATGGAACAGTATACGTTGTGAGATAAAGTATGGAATAAGGAGGTCATTCTAGCAGGTTTAAAGCCTAAGCAACATAAAAAAGCTTTTTTTTTCATTATTCTTCTTCTAATTATTATTATTATTTCTTTTGCAGTGTGGAGTTTAAGACAATCTCCTGATGTTTCCGCATATGTGGGTGATAACGTGACTCTCAAGTGTTCCCAGGTCGGTACCACACATAACGGCATGTACTGGTTCAGACAGAGACCTGGTGAATCTCTGGAGCACATTGTTTATTTCTACGTAGCCATTGAAACAATGGAGGAGAAGTTCAAACAGAAAGTGTCTGCTGTCCGTGAAGGAAACTCTCTGACTATAACACTGAAGACATTACAGATCACAGACAGCGGCAAATACTTCTGTGCTAAGCAGGATGCACAGCATGCAAAGCTAATCTATACCCCGAACAAGAACTGTAGCACAACCACATGAAACATAAAACAACAACTGCTCATTTTAAAGCACCAGGCAGTGGTGGCCCTAAATGAAATACACAGGAAACCATAAAACCAAAAAGTGTCTATAAGTATTCCCACAGATATCAATCTTCTGTAACTGCTTAATCCTGGTTACAGATGGCATCACAGTCCCATTTATACTCACTCAAAGCTAAAAAGTACTAAAGTAACTAGTCCACTTTCTTTAACTAGTCCAGTGTGACGATTAAAACCTGAAAATATGTTAATGCGCATAAACAAATCAGTTGGAAAGCAATTATTTATTAATAGGAGAGACATCAGATACTGTAAATTAATAATAAATTAATTATGTTTTTTTTTTTTTTTGCTGTTGTTGAAATCAATTGGTTCTGGGACTGGCGTTGAGTATCAAGGTTGTTTTCCCATAAGGACATATGGAAAACCTGTTAATGCGTTCGATGGTCCTGTGGACTTGCATATATTTTAGGCGTATGTAAGATAATGTGGTTGTTTTTGACACTTATACACTGAAAATAACACACATATAATATAAAAACACTGAAATAAAAAGCTGATACCATGCCTTACCATTTCTCAGAACCCCGAGCTCTAACACAATTTTAAAAGTGAAACAGGAGGAAAATCCGTATGAGTGGATCAGACACAGCAGCACTGCTGGAGTTTTTAAACACCTCACTGTCACTGCTGGACTGAGAATGGTCCACAAACCAAAAATATCCAGCCAACAGTGCCAACTCAAACAGCAGCAATGAACGATCGTCTCTGACTACCAACTAGGTAGGAGTGTCTAATAGAGTGGACAGTGAGTGGACACGGTCTTTAAAAACTCCAGCAGCACTACTGTGTCTGATTCACTCATACCAGCACAGCACACACTAACACACCACCACCATGTCAGTGTCACTGCAGTGCTGAGAATAATCCACCACCTAAATAATACCTAGTCTGTAGTGGTCCTGGGAGAGTCCTGACCATTGAAGAACAGCATGAAAAGTGGCTAACAAAGTATGTAGAGAAACAGATGTCAGAAGTCAGTAATTGTAGAACTACAAAGTGCTTCTATATGGTAAGTGGAGCTGATAAAATAGACAGTGAGTGTAGAAACAAGGAGGTGGTTTTAATGTTATGGCTAATCTGTATATATATATATATATATATATATATATACACAGTATATATATAGCAGAATTTATAATAATGTATAACTATTAAATATAATTTTAAAAAATGGGGCTGACCAAATTAGCCTGACCTCTATTAATATAGTCAGTTATACTGGTGCTTACAGGGTTAGGGTGCTAGGGGGTGCGTTTTACTCTCTCAAGCGGTCTTCAGATTGTTTTTGGTTTGTACCTATAAGTATGACTGCTGAATTCTGGCCTTCTGAAACAAACTGCATCTGTAAAGTAAACACATGGGGATTCAGTTTTATGCATGATACTGACATCAACTTCTATTACATATACAATAACTAACAGTGTTATTTCTTTCAGTGACTAAAACTGAATCCCCATGATGTTTCACCTTCTTGTATTATCTTTCATTTTGGGTGGTAAGTCTTTGTTACTCTAACCTTCCATATCTGCTTCTTTTACATCAATCGTATTACGACTGAATCCACATCATGGTTTTTTTAGGTCTTGTGGCAGGTCATCGAGTTGACCAGTCTCCTCCTGACATTATCAGAAATGACACAGAATCCGCTCAGATCTTCTGCTCCCATTTCTTTCCAGATTTTGAGCATATTCTCTGGTACAAACAGACTAAGGATGGGAATCTGATTTACCTCGGATATCTCAATCGCAAGCATGACTACCCGGAGCAGGAATATACAGAAAAAATCAAGCTTGCTGGAGATGGGAACAGTAATGCTACTTTTACGATTTTAAATCTGATAACGAATGACAGTGCTGTTTACTTTTGTGCTGCTCGGAGACACAGTGCCTCAGAGTCTCTTCCTTCCTGTACGAAAACTCATCTCTGTGTATGTAAAGCATTACAATGCTTTTGTTGCAGGTGTATGACCAGTATTTCCAAAACTTTGCATATAATTATAATTTAATATAATTTAAATTATTTATATAAATTTATAAAGAAAATAATGTGAAGGTCTTTTTCCAGCATGACTGTTCCCCCTATGCACAAAGAAGATCTATATATACACCAACAAGGCACAACATTATGACCACTGACAGGTGAAGTATATAACACTGATTATCTCTTAATCACGGCACCTGTTAGTGGGTGGGATATATTAGGCAGCAAATGAACATTTGATCCTCAAAGTTGATGTGTTAGAAGCAGGAAAAATGGGCAAGTGTAAGGATTTAAGCAAGGGTAGCACAGTCGCCTAACAGCAAGAAGGTCCTGGGTTCGATTCACAGGTGGAGTGGTCCAGGTACTTTCTGTGTTGAGTTTGCATGTTCTCCCCGTGTGAAACTTGAAACTTTACTGTGCAAAAAAGAAGCCTTATGTTAACCATGTTCAGAAGCGGCGTCGACTTCTCTGGGCTCTGAGGCATCTAAGATGGACCATCACACAGTGGAAAAGTGTATTGTAATCAATTAAATCAGCATTCCAGGTCTTTAAAAAAAAAAAAAAAAAAACCGCTGTGTGCTCTGGACCAAAGACGAAAAAGACCATCCAGACTGTTATCAGCAACAAGTCCAAAAGTCAGGGTCTGTCATGGTATGGGGCTGTATCAGTGCCCTTGGCAAAGGTCATTTACACTTCTGTGATGGTACATTGAGATCTTAGAACACATGCTACCTTTAAGACGTCGTCTTTTCCATGAACGTCCATGCATTTTTCAACAAGACAATGCAAACCACATGCTGCACACATTACAAAGGCATGGCTGCGGAAGAAGATGGTACGGGTACTGGACTGGCCTGTCTGCAGTCCTGACCTGTCCCCAATAGAGAATGTGTGGAGAATTTTGAAACAACAACGACCCCAAACTGTTGCACATCTTAAGACGTGTTTGCAGGAAGAATGTGACAAAATAAAACCACTTGGTATCCTTTGTGCCAAAACGTCTTTTAAGTGTGGTGAAAAGGAATGGCAACATTACGAAGTGGTAAATGCTTTACTGTCCCAACTTTGTGTTGCAGGCCTGAAATGCAGGAATGGATGTTTATTAATAAATGAAATGAAGTTGACCAGATAAAACATGAAATATATCAGGTTCATCCTGTCTGCAATCAAATAAAAGTCAAACTAAATGTAAGAAACTGTTTTATTATTATTATTATTATTATTTGCATTTTCCAAGAACCAAGCCAAGAACCCAGAACAAGTCTCATTAAGAATTCAGTATGTGATTAGAGGGGGCGGCGTTCTATTAATGTCACTCCCTTTACGTCATCCTCACTATAATGTATACATAGCAGTCTGGAGTTCATTTCCTCTCTCACCATTATGAATCAATATGATCAGTGTTATCATCACTCTGACTTTTTTGCATTACTGGACTCCAGGTAATAAAACACACATGATAATGATTTCTGCACTGCATTTAAGTAATTAAATTTTTCTGTTAATTTATTTGTTGGCTATCAGTTTCAGGAGGAGACACGGGTGTCACTCAAAGCCCCAGTGTTCTCTGGGGAGTGAAGGGAAAATCTGCTGAAATGAACTGCACTCATAATAAAGATGCCAGCTACACTCGGATGTACTGGTTCAGACAGCATCAAGGGGAGAGTATGGAGCGTGTAGTGTACATGGTGGCTACAGGAAAACCAGACTTTGGCTCGTTTAATGAAAGTAAATTTTCTGCAGTTAAAAAAGATTATGCCAGTGGATCGTTTACTGTGAAGAATCTGGACTGAGATGACAGTGCTGTTTATTTCTGTGCGGTTGGAAGGCACAGTGATACAGAGCGACTGCATCACTGTACAAAAACACCTGCACTGATATTACTGCAATATTTAATTACACAGACAGAGGGACTCCTTATTCAGAATAGAAATCAAGGTTATTAGGTACACCCACCATGAAGGGATTCTGTAATGCATGTGCATTACGATTCTTTTGTTGCAGGTGTATGACCAGTATTTTCAAAACAATATAAAGGAAATAATGTGACGGTCTTTGCAGCATTACTGTACCACTGTGCAAAAAACAAGGACTATAAATACATAAAGAAAATTTTGGTTTGAAGAAACTCTAGTGGCCTGCACAGAGCCCTGACCTCAGCCCCAATAAACAGCTTTGGGATGAACTGGAACATCAATTGAAGCTTTCATGAGAAAAAAAAATCAGCCATATAAATGCTTTTTGACTGAATGGGCACAAATTCTCACAGACATACTTTAAAGTCTTGTGAGAAGCTGTACAGCATCATCAAGGCAACAAGTTGGATTAATATACAACCCCAAATCAGAAAAAGTTGGGACAGTGAGGAAAATGTAAATATTTTGTCAGCTCAACTTCATTTCATTTGTTAATATACCCTCATTCCTGCATTTCAGGCCTGCAACACGTTCCAAAAGTTTTGACGAGGGCAATTTGGGGCTAGTAATAAGGTGGAAAAACTAAATAATGATGTGATTTCACTGCATCAAGAATTCAACAATAGCTGATATAACCACATGGGCAACGGGTTACTTTGGCAAACCTTGGTCAGAGTTACATGCACAAATGCCACTTAAAACTTTACTGTGCAAAAAAGAAGCCTTATGTTAATCATGTCCAGAAGTGGGTCGACTTCTCTTGGCTCTGAGGAATCTAGGATGGACCATCACACATTGAAAATGTGTATTGTGATCAAATGAATCAGCATTCCAGGCCTTTTTTGAAAAGACAAAAAGAACCATCCAGACTGTTATCAGCAACAGGTCCAAAAGCCAGGCTCTGTCATGGTATGGGGTTGTGTCAGTGCCCTTGGCAAAGGTCATTTACACTTCTGTGATGGCAGCATTAATGCAGAAAAGTACATTGAGATCTAAAAGCAACATATGCTGCCTTCAAGACGTCGTCTTTTCCAGGGACGTCCATGAATTTTTCAACAAGAGAATGCAAAACCACATGCTGCACACATTACAAATACATGGCTGCAGAAGAAGAGGGTACGGGTACTGGACTGGCCTTTCTGCCTGCAGTCCTGACCTGTCCCCAATAGAGAATGTGTGGAGAATTTTGAAAGGAAAAATGCGACAACGACGACCCCGTACTGTTGCACATATTAAGACGTGTTTGCAGGAAGAATGAGACAAAATAAAAGCAGAAACATTAAATCACTTGGTCTCCTCGGTGCCAAAACGTCTTTTAAGTGTGATGAAAAGGAACGGCAAAATTACAAAGTGGTAAATACTTTACTGTCCCAAGGTTTTTTGGAATGTTTTGCAGGCCTGAAATCCAGGAATGGATGTTTATTAATAAATGAAATGAAGTTGAACAGACAAAACATGAAATATCTCAGGTTCATCCTGTCTGCAATCAAAATAAGTCAAACTAAATGTAAGAAACTCTGTGTTTTATTATTATTTGCATTTTCCATGCTGTCCCAACTTTTCCTGATTTGGGGTTGTACAAGACAAGAACCCAGAACAAGTCTCATTAAGAATTCAGTATGTGATTGGAGGGGGTGGCGTTCTATTAATGTCACTACATAGCAGTCTGGAATTCATTTCCTCTCTCACCATTATGAATCAATATGATCAGTGTTATCATCACTCTGACTTTCTTGCATTACTGGACTCCAGGTAATAAAACACACATGATAATGATTTCTGCACTGCATTTAGGTAACAAATACAAATTAGTGCCCACATTTTTATTCTCTGTTAATTCGTTTGCTGTCCATCAGTTTCAGGAGGAGACACGGGCGTCACCCAAACCCCCAGTGTTCTCTGGGGAGTGAAGGGAAAATCTGCTGAAATGAACTGCACTCATAATAAAGATGCCAGCTACACTCGGATGTACTGGTTCAGACAGCGTCAAGGGGAGAGTATGGAGCGTGTAGTGTACATGGTGGCTACAGGAAAACCAGACTTTGGCTCGTTTAATGAAAGTAAATTTTCTGCAGTTAAGAAACATTATACCAGTGGATCGTTCACTGTGAAGAATCTGGACTCAGATGACAGTGCTGTTTATTTCTGTGCGGTTGGAAGGCACAGTGATACAGAGCTACTGCATCACTGTACAAAAACACCTGCACTGATATTACTGCAATATTTAATCAGACAGACAGAGGGACTCCTCATTCAAAATAGAAATCAAGGTTATTAGGTACACCCACCATGAAGGGATTCTGTAATGCATGTGCATTACAATTCTTTTGTTGCAGGTGTACGACCAGTATTTCAAAAACTATATAAAGGAAATAATGTGACGGTCTTTTCCAGCATTACTGTACCACTGTGCAAAAAACAAGGACTATAAATACATAAAGAAAGGTGTGGTTTGAAGAAACTCTAGTGGCCTGCACAGAGCCCTGACCTCAGCCCCAATAAACAGCTTTGGGATGAACTGGAACATCAATTGAAACTTTCTTGAAAAAAAAAAAAAAATCAGCCATATAAATGCTTTTTTTGACTGAATAGGCACAAATTCTCACAGGCATACTTCAAAGTCTTATGAGAAGCTGTACAGCATCATCAAAGCAACAAGTTGGATTAATATACAACCCCAAATCAGAAAAAGTTGGGGCAGTATGGAAAATGCAAATGTTTTGTCTGCTCAACTTCATTTCATTTGTTAATATAACCTCATTCCTGCATTTCAGGCCTGCAACACATTCCAAAAAAAAAAGTTGGATCGAGGGCAATTTGGGGCTAGTAATGAGGTGAAAAAACTAAATAATGATGTGATTCCACTGCATCAAGAATTCAACAATAGCTGATATATCCACATGGGCAACGGGTTACTTTGGCAAACCTTGGTCAGAGTTACATGCACAAATGCCACTTAAAACTTTACTGTGCAAAAAAGAAGCCTTATGTTAATCATGTCCAGAAGTGGGTCGACTTCTCTGGGCTCTAAGGCATCTAGGATGGACCATCACACATTGAAAACGCTGTGTTCCAAACCAAAAATAAAAAGGACCATCCAGACTGTTATCAGCAATATGTCCAAAAGCCAGGGTCTGTCATGGTATGGGGCTGTGTCAGTGCCCTTGGCAAAGGTCATTTACACTTCTGTGATGGCAGCATTAATGCAGAAAAGTACATTGAGATCTTAGAGCAACATATGCTGCCATCAAGACGTCATCTTTTCCAGGGACACCCATTCATCGCTGCGGAAGAAGAGGGTACGGGTACTGGACTGGCCTGCCTGCAGTCCTGACCTGTCCCCAATAGAGAATGTGTGGAGAATTTTGAAAAGAAAAATGCGACAACAGCGACCCCGTACTGTTGCACATATTAAGACGTGTTTGCAGGAAGAATTAAACAAAATAAAAGCTGAAACACTAAATCACTTGGTCTACTCGGTGCCAAAACGTCTTTTAAGGGTGGTGAAAAGGAATGGTAACATTACAAAGGGGTAAATGCTTTACTCTCCCAAAATTTTTGTGTTGCAGGCCTGAAATCCAGGAATGGATGTTTATTAATAAATGAAATGAAAGTTGAACAGACAAAACATGAAATATCTCAGGTTCATCCTGTCTGCAATCAAAATAAGTCAAACTAAATGTAAGAAACTCTGTGTTCTTTATTATTTGCATTTTCCATGCTGTCCCAACTTTTTCTGATTTGAGGTTGTACAAGACAAGAACGCAGAACAAGTCTCATTAAGAATTCAGTATGTGATTGGAGGGGGCGGCGTTCTATTAATGTCACTCCCTTTACGTCATCCTCACTATAATGTATACATAGCAGTCTGAGATCATTTCCTCTCTCACCATTATGAATCAATATGATCAGTGTTATCATCACTCTGACTTTCTTGCATTACTGGACTCCAGGTAATAAAACACACATGATAATGATTTCTGTACTGCATTTAAGTAATTAAATTTTATCTATTAATTTATTTGTTGGCTATCAGTTTCAGGAGGAGACACGGGCGTCACCCAAAGCCCCAGTGTCCTCTGCGGAGTGAAGGGAAAATCTGCTGAAATGAACTGCACTCATAATAAAGATGCTAACTACAATCAGATGTACTGGTTCAGACAGCGTCAAGGGGAGAGTATGGAGCGTGTAGTGTACATAGGGGCTACAGGAAAACCAGACTTTGGCTCGTTTAATGAAAGTAAATTTTCTGCAGTTAAGAAACATTATACCAGTGGATCGTTCACTGTGAAGAATCTGGACTCAGATGACAGTGCTGTTTATTTCTGTGCGGTTGGAAGGCACAGTGATACAGAGCTACTGCGTCACTGTACAAAAACACCTGCACTGATATTACTGCAATATTTAATTACACAGACAGAGGGACTCCTTATTCAGAATAGAAATCAAGGTTATTAGGTACACCCACCATGAAGGGATTCTGTAATGCATGTGCATTACGATTCTTTTGTTGCAGGTGTATGACCAGTATTTTCAAAACAATATAAAGGAAATAATGTGAAGGTCTTTTCCAGCATTACTGTACCACTGTGCAAAAAACAAGGACTATAAATACATAAAGAAAATTTTGGTTTGAAGAAACTCTAGTGGCCTGCACAGAGCCCTGACCTCAGCCCCAATAAACAGCTTTGGGATGAACTGGAACATCAACTGAAGCTTTTATAAAAAAAAAAAAATAGCCATATAAATGCTTTTTGACTGAATGGGCACAAATTCTCACAGACATACTTTAAAGTCTTGTGAGAAGCTGTACAGCATCATCAAGGCAACAAGTTGGATTAATATACAACCCCAAATCAGAAAAAGTTGGGACAGTGAGGAAAATGTAAATATTTTGTCAGCTCAACTTCATTTCATTTGTTAATATACCCTCATTCCTGTGCAGGCCTGCAACACGTTCCAAAAGTTTTGACGAGGGCAATTTGGGGCTAGTAATAAGGTGGAAAAACTAAATAAGGATGTGAATCCACTGCATCAAGAATTCAACAATAGCTGATATAACCACATGGGCAACGGGTTACTTTGGCAAACCTTGGTCAAAGTTACATGCACAAATGCCACTTAAAACTTTACTGTGCAAATAAGAAGCCTTATGTTAATCATGTCCAGAAGTGGGTCGATTTCTCTGGGCTCTAAGGCATCTAGGATGGACCATCACACATTGAAAACGCTGTGTGTTTCAAACCAAAAATAAAAAGGACCATCCAGACTGTTATCAGCAACAAGTCCAAAAGCCAGGGTCTGTCATGGTATGGGGCTGTGTCAGTGCCCTTGGCAAAGGTCATTTACACTTCTGTGATGGCAGCATTAATGCAGAAAAGTACATTGAGATCTTAGAGCAACATATGCTGCCAGCAAGACGTCATCTTTTCCAGGGGACATCCATGCATCGCTGCGGAAGAATAGGGTACGGGTACTGGACTGGCCTGCCTGCAGTCCTGACCTGTCCCCAATAGAGAAAGTGTGGAGAATTTTGAAAGGAAAAATGCGACAACGACGACCCCGTACTGTTGCACATCTTAAGACGTGTTTGCAGGAAGAATTAAACAAAATAAAAGCTGAAACACTAAATCACTTGATCTTCTCTGTGCCAAAACGTCTTTTGAAAGTGGTGAAAAGGAATGGAAACTCTGTGTTCTTTATTATTTGCATTTTCCATGCTATCCCAACTTTTTCTGATTTGGGGTTGTACAAGACAAGAACCCAAAACAATTTCTCATTAAGAAATCAGTATGTGATTGGAGGGGGTGGCGTTCTATTAATGTCACTCCCTTTACTTCATCCTCACTATAATGTATACATAGCAGTCTGGAGTTCATTTCCTCTCTCACCATTATGAATCAATATGATCAGTGCTATCATCACTCTGACTTTCTTGCATTACTGGACTCCAGGTAATAAAACACACATGATGATGATTTCTGCACTGCATTTAAGTAATTTAATTTTTCGGTTAATTTATTTGTTGGCTATCAGTTTCAGGAGGAGACACGGGTGTCACCCAAAGCCCCAGTGTTCTCTGGGGAGTGAAGGGAAAATCTGCTGAAATGAACTGCACTCATAATAAAGATGCTGGCTACAATCAGATGTACTGGTTCAGACAGCGTCAAGGGGAGAGTATGGAGCGTGTAGTGTACATAGGGGCTACAGGAAAACCAGACTTCGGCTCGTTTAATGAAAGTAAATTTTCTGCAGTTAAGAAACATTATACCAGTGGATCGTTCACTGTGAAGAATCTGGACTCAGATGACAGTGCTGTTTATTTCTGTGCGGTTGGAAGGCACAGTGATACAGAGCTACTGCGTCACTGTACAAAAACACCTGCACTGATATTACTGCAATATTTAATCAGACAGACAGAGGGACTCCTCATTCAGAATAGAAATCAAGGTTATTAGGTACACCCACCATGAAGGGATTCTGTAATGCATGTGCAGTACAATTCTTTTGTTGCAGGTGTATGACCAGTATTTTCAAAACAATATAAAGGAAATAATGTGAAGGTCTTTGCAGCATTACTGTACCACTGTGCAAAAAACAAGGACTATAAATACATAAAGAAAATTTTGGTTTGAAGAAACTCTAGTGGCCTGCACAGAGCCCTGACCTCAGCCCCAATAAACAGCTTTGGAATGAACTGGAACATCAACTGAAGCTTTCATGAAAAAAAAAAATAATCAGCCATATAAATGCTTTTTGACTGAATGGGCACAAATTCTCACAGACATACTTTAAAGTCTTGTGAGAAGCTGTACAGCATCATCAAGGCAACAAGTTGGATTAATATACAACCCCAAATCAGAAAAAGTTGGGACAGTGAGGAAAATGTAAATATTTTGTCTGCTCAACTTCATTTCATTTGTTAATATACCCTCATTCCTGCATTTCAGGCCTGCAACACGTTCCAAAAGTTTTGACGAGGGCAATTTGGGGCTAGTAATAAGGTGGAAAAACTAAATAAGGATGTGAATCCACTGCATCAAGAATTCAACAATAGCTGACATAACCACATGGGCAATGGGTTACTTTGGCAAACCTTGGTCAGAGTTACATGCACAAATGCCACTTAAAACTTTACTGTGCAAAAAAGAAGCCTTATGTTAATCATGTCCAGAAGTGGGTCGACTTCTCTTGGCTCTGAGGAATCTAGGATGGACCATCACACATTGAAAATGTGTATTGTGATCAAATGAATCAGCATTTCAGGACTTTTTTGAAAAGACAAAAAGAACCATCCAGACTGTTATCAGCAACAAGTCCAAAAGCCAGGCTCTGTCATGGTATGGGGTTGTGTCAGTGCCCTTGGCAAAGGTCATTTACACTTCTGTGATGGCAGCATTAATGCAGAAAAGTACATTGAGATCTAAAAGCAACATATGCTGCCTTCAAGACGTCGTCTTTTCCAGGGACGTCCATGAATTTTTCAACAAGACAATGCAAAACCACATGCTGCACACATTACAAATACATGGCTGCAGAAGAAGAGGGTACGGGTACTGGACTGGCCTTTCTGCCTGCAGTCCTGACCTGTCCCCAATAGAGAATGTGTGGAGAATTTTGAAAGGAAAAATGCGACAACGGCGACCCCGTACTGTTATAAATATTAAGACGTGTTTGCAGGAAGAATGAGACAAAATAAAAGCAGAAACATTAAATCACTTGGTCTTCTCGGTGCCAAAACGTCTTTTAAGTGTGATGAAAAGGAACGGCAAAATTACAAAAAGTGGTAAATACTTTACTGTCCCAAGGTTTTTTGGAATGTTTTGCAGGCCTGAAATCCAGGAATGGATGTTTATTAATAAATGAAATGAAGTTGAACAGACAAAACATGAAATATCTCAGGTTCATCCTGTCTGCAATCAAAATAAGTCAAACTAAATGTAAGAAACTCTGTGTTTTATTATTATTTGCATTTTTCATGCTGTCCCAACTTTTCCTGATTTGGGGTTGTACAAGACAAGAACCCAGAACAAGTCTCATTAAGAATTCAGTATGTGATTGGAGGGGGTGGCGTTCTATTAATGTCACTACATAGCAGTCTGGAATTCATTTCCTCTCTCACCATTATGAATCAATATGATCAGTGTTATCATCACTCTGACTTTCTTGCATTACTGGACTCCAGGTAATAAAACACACATGATAATGATTTCTGCACTGCATTTAGGTAACAAATACAAATTAGTGCCCACATTTTTTTTCTCTGTTAATTCGTTTGCTGTCCATCAGTTTCAGGAGGAGACACGGGCGTCACCCAAACCCCCAGTGTTCTCTGGGGAGTGAAGGGAAAATCTGCTGAAATGAACTGCACTCATAATAAAGATGTAACCTACTCTCAGATGTACTGGTTCAGACAGCGTCAAGGGGAGAGTATGGCGCGTGTAGTGTACATTGGGGCTGACGGAAAGCCAGACTTTGGCTTGTTTAATGAAAGTAAATTTTCTGCAGTTAAGAAACATTATACCAGTGGATCGTTCACTGTGAAGAATCTGGACTCAGATGACAGTGCTGTTTATTTCTGTGCGGTTGGAAGGCACAGTGATACAGAGCGACTGCATCACTGTACAAAAACACCTGCACTGAAATTACTGCAATATTTAATCAGACAGACAGAGGGACTCCTCATTCAGAATAGAAATCAAGGTTATTAAGTACACCCACCATGAAGGGATTCTGTAATGCATGTGCATTACGATTCTTTTGTTGCAGGTACGACCAGTATTTCCAAAACAATATAAAGGAAATAATGTGAAGGTCTTTGCAGCATTACTGTACCACTGTGCAAAAAACAAGGACTATAAATACATAAAGAACATTTTGGTTTGAAGAAACTCTAGTGGCCTGCACAGAGCCCTGACCTCAGCCCCAATAAACAGCTTTGGGATGAACTGGAACATCAATTGAAGCTTTCTCGAAAAAAAAAAAAAAGCCATATAAATGCTTTTTTGACTGAATGGGCACAAATTCTCCCAGGCATACTTCAAAGTCTTGTGAGAAGCTGTACAGCATCATCAAGGCAACAAGTTGGATTCATATACAACCCCATATCAGACAAAGTTGGGACAGTATGGAAAATGCAAATATTTTGTCTGCTCAACTTCATTTCATTTGTTAATATAACCTCATTCCTGCATTTCAGGCCTGCAACACAGTCAAAAAAAAGTTGGGACAGGGGCAATTTGGGGCTAGTAATAAGGTGGAAAAACTAAATAAGGATGTGAATCCACTGCATCAAGAATTCAACAGTAGCTGATATAAACACATGGGCAACGGGTTACTTTGGCAAACCTTGGTCAGAGTTACATGCACAAATGCCACTTAAAACTTTACTGTGCAAACAAAAAGCCTTATGTTAATCATGTCCAGAAGTGGGTCGACTTCTCTGGGCTCTAAGGCATCTAGGATGGACCATCACACATTGAAAACGCTGTGTGTTTCAAACCAAAAATAAAAAGGACCATCCAGACTGTTATCAGCAACAAGTCCAAAAGCCAGGGTCTGTCATGGTATGGGGCTGTGTCAGTGCCCTTGGCAAAGGTCATTTACACTTCTGTGATGGCAGCATTAATGCAGAAAAGTACATTGAGATCTTAGAGCAACATATGCTGCCAGCAAGACGTCATCTTTTCCAGGGACATCCATGCATCGCTGCGGAAGAAGAGGGTACGGGTACTGGACTGGCCTGCCTGCAGTCCTGACCTGTCCCGCCTGCAGTCCTGACCTGTCCCCAATAGAGAAAGTGTGGAGAATTTTGAAAGGAAAAATGCGACAACGACGACCCCGTACTGTTGCACATCTTAAGACGTGTTTGCAGGAAGAATTAAACAAAATAAAAGCTGAAACACTAAATCACTTGATTTCTCTGTGCCAAAACGTCTTTTGAAAGTGGTGAAAAGGAATGGTAACATTACAAAGGGGTAAATGCTTTACTGTCCCAACATTTTCGTGTTGCAGGCCTAAAATCCAGGAATGGATGTTTATTAATAAATGAAATGAAAGTTGAACAGACAAAACATGAAATATCTCAGGTTCATCCTGTCTGCAATCAATTAAAAGTCAAACTAAATGTAAGAAACTCTGTGTTCTTTATTATTTGCATTTTCCATGCTGTCCCAACTTTTTCTGATTTGGGGTTGTACAAGACAAGAACCCAAAACAATTTCTCATTAAGAAATCAGTATGTGATTGGAGGGGGTGGCGTTCTATTAATGTCACTCCCTTTACTTCATCCTCACTATAATGTATACATAGCAGTCTGGAGTTCATTTCCTCTCTCACCATTATGAATCAATATGATCAGTGCTATAATCACTCTGACTTTCTTGCATTACTGGACTCCAGGTAATAAAACACACATGATGATGATTTCTGCACTGCATTTAAGTAATTAAATTTTTCGGTTAATTTATTTGTTGGCTATCAGTTTCAGGAGGAGACACGGGTGTCACTCAAAGCCCCAGTGTTCTCTGCGGAGTGAAGGGAAAATCAGCTGAAATGAACTGCACTCATAATAAAGATGCTAACTACAATCAGATGTACTGGTTCAGACAGCGTCAAGGGGAGAGTATGGAGCGTGTAGTGTACATGGTGGCTACAGGAAAACCAGACTTTGGCTCGTTTAATGAAAGTAAATTTTCTGCAGTTAAAAAAGATTATGCCAGTGGATCGTTTACTGTGAAGAATCTGGACTCAGATGACAGTGCTGTTTATTTCTGTGCGGTTGGAAGGCACAGTGATACAGAGCTACTGCGTCACTGTACAAAAACACCTGCACTGATATTACTGCAATATTTAATCAGACAGACAGAGGGACTCCTCATTCAGAATAGAAATCAAGGTTATTAAGTACACCCACCATGAAGGGATTCTGTAATGCATGTGCATTACGATTCTTTTGTTGCAGGTGTATGACCAGTATTTCCAAAACAATATAAAACAAATAATGTGAAGGTCTTTGCAGCATTACTGTACCACTGTGCAAAAAACAAGGACTATAAATACATAAAGAAAAGTTTGGTTTGAAGAAACTCTAGTGACCTGCACAGAGCCCTGACCTCAGCCCCAATAAACAGCTTTGGGATGAACTGGAACATCAATTGAGGCTTTCTTGAAAGAAAAAATCTGCCATATAAATGCTTTTTTGACTGAATGGTCACAAATTCTCACAGACATACTTTAAAGTCTTGTGAGAAGCTGTACAGCATCATCAAGGAAACAAGTTGGATTAATATACAACCCCAAATCAGAAAAAGTTGGGACAGTATGGAAAATGCAAATGTTTTGTCTGCTCAACTTCATTTCATTTGTTAATATAACCTCATTCCTGTGTTTCAGGCCTGTAACACGTTCCAAAAAAAAGTTGGGACGGGGGCAATTTGGGGCTAGTAATAAGGTGGAAAAACTAAATAATGATGTGATTCCACTGCATCAAGAATTCAACAGTAGCTGATGTAAACACATGGGCAATAGATTATTTTGGCAAACCTTGGTCAGAGTTACATGCACAAATGCCACTTAAAACTTTACTGTGCAAACAAGAAGTCTTATGTTAATCATGTCCAGAAGCAGCGTCAACTTCTCTGGGCTCTGAGGCATCTAGGATGGACCATCACACATTGAAAACGTGTATTGTGATCAAATGAATCAGCATTCCAGGCATTTTTTGAAAAGACGAAAAGGACCATCCAGACTGTTATCAGCAACAAGTCCAAAAGCCAGGCTCTGTCATGGTATGGGACTGTGTCAGTGCCCTTGGCAAAGGTCATTTACACTTCTGTGATGGCAGCATTAATGCAGAAAAGTACATTGAGATCTTAGAGCAACATATGCTGCCATCAAGACGTCATCTTTTCCAGGGACGTTCATGCATTTTTCAACAAGAGAATGCAAAACCACATGCTGCACACATTACAAAGGCACGGCTGTGGAAGAAGAGGGTACGGGTACTGGACTGGCCTGCCTGCAGTCCTGACCTGTCCCCAATAGAGAATGTGTGGAGAATTTTGAAACGAAAAATGCGACAACGACGACCCCGTACTGTTGCACATATTAAGATGTGTTTGCAGGAAGAATGAGACAAAATAAAAGCTGAAACACTAAATCATTTGGTCACCTCTGTGCTAAAACGTCTTTTAAGTGTGATGAAAAGGAATGACAACATTACAAAGGGGGAAAAGGTTTACTGTCCCAACTTTTTTTTGGAATGTTTTGCAGGTCTGAAATGCAGTAATGGATGTTTATTAATAAATGAAATGAAGTTGATCAGGTTCAAGCTGTCTGCAATCAAAATAAAAGTCAAAGTAAATGTAAAAAACTCTGTGTTTGTTATTATTTGCATTTTCCATGCTGTCCCAACTTTTTCTGATTTGGGGGTGTACAAGACAAGAACCCAGAACAAGTCTCATTAAGAATTCAGTATGTGATTGGAGGGGGCGGCGTTCTATTAATGTCACTCCCTTTACGTCATCCTCACTATAATGTATACATAGCAGTCTGGAATTCATTTCCTCTCTCACCATTGTGAATCAATATGATCAGTGTTATCATCACTCTGACTTTTTTGCATTACTGGACTCCAGGTAATAAAACACACATGATGATGATTTCTGCACTGCATTTAAGTAATTTCATTTTTCTGTTAATTCTGTAATTTGCTGTCCATCAGTTTCAGGAGGAGACACGGGCGTCACCCAAAGCCCCAGTGTTCTCTGGGGAGTGAAGGGAAAATCTGCTGAAATGAACTGCACTCATAATAAAGATTTAACCTACTCTCAGATGTACTGGTTCAGACAGCGTCAAGGGGAGAGTATGGAGCTTGTAGTGTATATTGGGGCTACAGGAAAACCAGACTTCGGCTCGTTTAATGAAAGTAAATTTTCTGCAGTTAAGAAACATTATGCCAGTGGATCGTTCACTGTGAAGAATCTGGACTCAGATGACAGTGCTGTTTATTTCTGTGCGGTTGGAATGCACAGTGATACAGAGCTACTGCATCACTGTACAAAAACACCTGCACTTATATTACTGCAGTATATAATCAGACAGAGGGACTCCTTATTCAGAATAAAAATCAAGGTCATTAAGTACACCCACCATGAAGGGATTCTGTAATGCATGTGCATTACAATTCTTTTGTTGCAGGTGTATGACCAGTATTTCAAAAACTATATAGAGGAAATAATGTGAAAGTCTTTCCCAGCATTACTGTACCACTGTGCAAAAAAACAAGGTTATGAATACATAAAGAAAAGTTTGGTTTGAAGAAACTCTAGTGGCCTGCACAGAGCCCTGACCTCAGCCCCAATAAACAGCTTTGGGATGAACTGGAACATCAATTGAAACTTTCTTGAAAAAAAAAAATCTGCCATATAAATGCTTTTTTGACTGAATAGGCACAAATTCTCACAGACATACTTCAAAGTCTTGTGAGAAGCTGTACAGCATCATCAAGGCAACAAGTTGGATTAATATACAACCCAAAATCAGAAAAAGTTGGGACAGTAAGGAAAATGCAAATATTTTGCCCGCTCAACTTAATTTCATTCATTAGTATACCCTCATTCCTACATTTCAGGCCTGCAACACGTTCAAAAAAAAAGTTGGGACAGGGGCAATTTGGGGCTAGTAATAAGGTGAAAAAACTAAATAAGGATGTGATTTCACTGCATCAAGAATTCAACAATAGCTGATATAACCACATGGGCAACAGGTTACTTTGGCAAACCTTGGTCAGAGTTACATGCACAAATGCCACTTAAAACTTTACTGTGCAAAAAAGAAGCTTTACGTTAATCATGTCCAGAAGTGGGTCAACTTCTCTTGGCTCTGAGGCATCTAGGATGGACCATCACACAGTGGAAACGTGTATTGTGGTCTGATGAATCAGAATTCCAGGTCTCTTTTGAAGAAAAAAAAAAAAAAAAAGTACATGTGCTCCAGACCAAAGACGAAAAGGACCATCCAGACTGTTATCAGCAACAAGTCCCAAAGCCAGGCTCTTTCATAGTATGGGACTGTGTCAGTGCCCTTGGCAAAGGTCATTTACACTTCTGTGATGGCAGCATTAATGCAGAAAAGTACACTGAGATCTTAGAGCAACATATGCTGCCTTCAAGACGTCATCTTTTCCAAGGACGTCCATGCATTTTTCAACAAGACAATGCAAAACCACATGCTGCACACATTACAAAGACATGGCTGTGGAAGAAGAGGGTACGGGTACTGGACTGGCCTGTCTGCAGTCCTGACCTGTCCCCAATAGAGAAAGTGTGGAGAATTTTAAAAGAAAAATGCAACAACGGCGACCCCGTACTGTTGCACATCTTAAGACGTGTTTGCAGGAAGAATGAGACAAAATAAAAGCTGAAACACTAAATCACTTGGTATCCTCGGTGCCAAAACGTCTTTTAAGTGTGGTGAAAAGGAATGGCAACATTTTAAAGTGGTAAATGCTTAACTGTCCCAACTTTTTTGTGTTGCAGGCTTGAAATCCAGGAATGGATGTTTATTAATAAATGAAATGAAGTGGAGCAGATAAAACATGAAATATCTCAGGTTCATTCTGTCTGCAATCAAATAAAAGTCAAAGTAAATGTACGAAACTCTGTGTTTGTTATTATTTGCATTTTCCATGCTGTCCCAACTTTTTCTGATTTGGGGTTGTACAAGACAAGAACCCAGAACAAGTCTCATTAAGAATTCAGTATGTGATCGGAGGGGGTGGCGTTCTATTAATGTCACTTCCCTCACGTCATCCTCACTATAATGTATACATAGCAGTCTGGAGTTCATTTCCTCTCTCACCATTATGAATCAATATGATCAGTGTTATCATCACTCTGACTTTTTTGCATTACTGGACTCCAGGTAATTAAACACACATGATAATGATTTCTGCACTGCATTTAAGTAATTTCATTTTTCTGTTAATTCTGTAATTTGCTGTCCATCAGTTTCAGGAGGAGACACAGGCGTCACCCAAAGCCCCAGTGTTCTCTGGGGAGTGAAGGGAAAATCTGCTGAAATGAACTGCACTCATAATAAAGATGTAACCTACTCTCAGATGTACTGGTTCAGACAGCGTCAAGGGGAGAGTATGGAGCGTGTAGTGTACATGGTGGCTACAGGAAAACCAGACTTCGGCTCGTTTAATGAAAGTAAATTTTCTGCAGTTAAGAAACATTATGCCAGTGGATCGTTCACTGTGAAGAATCTGGACTCAGATGACAGTGCTGTTTATTTCTGTGCGGTTGGAAGGCACAGTGATACAGAGCGACTGCATCACTGTACAAGAACACCTGCACTGATATTACTGCAGTATATAATCAGACAGACAGAGGGACTCCTTACTCAGAGGTTATTAGGTACACCCACCGTGAAGGGATTCTGGCTGTAGCTTATTTGTTGTTCTGCATAATGCTGTATAATGGAATGATATGCTATGTCATGGGAAATGCTTATATTGTAGGTACCTCCCTCTTGATATATAACAGTGACCAAAACTATATTAAAACTATATTAAATACACTGATCTGCCATAACATTAAAACCACCTCCTTGTTTCTACACTCACTGTCCATTTTATCAGCTCCACTTACCATATAGGAGCACTTTGTAGTTCTACAATTACTGACTGTAGTCCATCTGTTTCTCTACATACTTATTAGCCCCCTTTCATGCTGTTCTTCAATGGTCAGGACTCTCCCAGGACCACTACAAAGCAGGTATTATTTAGGTGGTGTGTCATTCTTAGCACTGCAGTGACACTGACATGGTGGTGTTGTGTTAGTGTGTGTTGTGCTGGTATGAGTGGACCATACACAGCAGCACTGCTGGAGTTTTTAAATACCGTGTCCCCTCACTGTCCACTCTATTAGACACTCCTACCTAGTTGGTCCACTTGTAGATGTAAAGTCAGAGACGATCGCTCATCTATTGCTGCTGTTTGAGTTGGTCATCTTCTAGACCTTCATCAGTGGTCACAGGACGCTGCCCATGGGGCGCTGTTGGCTGGATATTTTTGCATGGTGAGCTATTCTAAGTCCAGCACTGACAGTGAGGTGTTTAAAACTCCAGCAGCATTGCTGTGTCTTATGCACTCATACCAGCACCACACACACTAACACACCACCATGTGAGTGTCACTGCAGTGCTGAGAATGATCCACCACCCAAATAATACCTAGCAAAAAAGGGGGCTAACAAAGCATGCAGAGAAACAAATGCACTACACAGTCAGTAATTGTAGAACTACAAAGTGCTTCTATATGAGTGAAGCCGCTAAAATGGTCAATGTGTGTAGAAACAAGGAGGTGGTTTTGATGTTATGGCTGATGAGTATATATACTGTATATGTACTGTATATACAGTGTATCACAAAAGTGAGTACACCACTCACATTTCTGCAGATATTTAAGTATATCTTTTCATAGGACAACACTGACAAAATGACACTTTGACACAATGAAAAGTATGTCTGTGTGCAGCTTATATAACAGTGTAAATTTATTCTTCCCTCAAAATAACTCAATATACAGCCATTAATGTCTAAACCACTGGCAACAAAAGTGAGTACACCCCTTAGTGAAAGTTCCTGAAGTGTCAATATTTTGTGTGGCCACCATTATTTCTTAGAACTGCCTTAACTCTCCTGGGCATGGAGTTTCCCAGAGCTTCACAGGTTGCCACTGGAATGCTTTTCCACTCCTCCATGACGACATCACGGAGCTGGCGGATATTCGAGACTTTGCGCTCCTCCACCTTCCGCTTGAGGATGCCCCAAAGATGTTCTATTGGGTTTAGGTCTGAAGACATGCTTGGCCAGTCCATCACCTTTACTCTCAGCCTCTTCAATAAAGCAGTGGTCGTCTTAGAGGTGTGTTTGGGGTCATTATCATGCTGGAACACTGCCCTGCGACCCAGTTTCCGGAGGGAGGGGATCATTCTCTGCTTCAGTATTTCACAGTACATATTGGAGTTCATGTGTCCCTCAATGAAATGTAACTCCCCAAAACCTGCTGCACTCATGCAGCCCCAGACCATGGCATTCCCACCACCATGCTTGACTGTAGGCATGACACACTTATCTTTGTACTCCTCACCTGACTGCCGCCACACATGCTTGAGACCATCTGAACCAAACAAATTAATCTTGGTCTCATCAGACCATAGGACATGGTTCCAGTAATCCATGTCCTTTGTTGACATGTCTTCAGCAAACTGTTTGCGGGCTTTCTTGTGTAGAGACTTCAGAAGAGGCTTCCTTCTGGGGTGACAGCCATGCAGACCAATTTGATGTAGTGTGCGGCGTATGGTCTGAGCACTGACAGGCTGACCCCCCACCTTTTCAATCTCTGCAGCAATGCTGACAGCACTCCTGCGCCTATCTTTCAAAGACAGCAGTTGGATGTGACGCTGAGCACGTGCACTCAGCTTCTTTGGACGACCAACGCGAGGTCTGTTCTGAGTGGACCCTGCTCTTTTAAAACGCTGGATGATCTTGGCCACTGTGCTGCAGCTCAGTTTCAGGGTGTTGGCATCTTCATGTAGCGCAACAATTCGTCTTTTAAGATCCTCAGAGAGTTCTTTGCCATGAGGTGCCATGTTGGAACTTTCAGTGACCAGTATGAGAGAGTGTGAGAGCTGTACTACTAAATTGAACACACCTGCTCCCTATGCACACCTGAGACCTAGTAACACTAACAAATCACATGACATTTTGTAGGGAAAATGACAAGCAGTGCTCATTTTGGACATTTAGGGGTGTAGTCTCTTAGGGGTGTACTCACTTTTGTTGCCGGTGGTTTAGACATTAATGGCTGTATATTGAGTTATTTTGAGGGAAGAATAAATTTACACTGTTATATAAGCTGCACACAGACTACTTTTCATTGTGTCAAAGCAGGGCCGGCGATAGGGGGGGGCTGAGGGGGGCATTGCCCCCCCAAATTGTGTCTTTGCCCCCCCAAGCACAATGCAAGCAACGGCTATTTTTAAAATTATCTCTGAACCAATCACAAAAATGCATTTTGTTTTACAGTGTGAAGATATTTCCTTGCTTATTCCTAAATGGCTCTTTGAGTCATATAAAAATCGGCAGACTGCCCCAAACAGTTCAGTTTAATTTCCCAATAATATAAATATTCTCACTCATTCCTATTTCCACGTTTGAATATTCTCAGTCTGTGTGTAGGTACATTTGTCAGCTTTGACTTAAATTTGTATTAAAGCCTTTCAAGAAATAGAGTTGTTCTATTAGTAATGGCAATTTAATTAAGGGTGCGTATTAAAATGAAATACAATTAGATAATCTTTTTTCTCCATTTACATAATCAACATGTATTTTTTAATCATTGGGTTTTAAGTTTAAGTTCGAAAACATGCATTTTTATTTATTTACCTCATACATCACTTTAAGCCAGTATCAATAGCTTGGCTGTCATCATTCATGCACAAATCAAGCCTTGAATATATTTCTGGCTTCAAAAACATGACTATCAACATGCCCCCTCATTAGGTTTTACTGCCCCCCCAAGCAAAGCAGTCCAGAACCGGGGCTGTGTCAAAGTGTCATTTTGTCAGTGTTGTCCCATGAAAAGATATACTTAAATATCTGCAGAAATGTGAGGGGTGTACTCACTTTTGTGATACACTGTATATATACTGTGTATATATATATATATATATATATATATATATATATATATATATATATATATATATATATATATATATATATATATACACAGTATATACTGTATATATACGTATATACTGTATATATATGTGACACACACACACATATATATGTGTGTGTGTCACCTCACAGCAAAAAAGGTCCTGGGTTTGATTCCCAGATAGAGCCATGTCGGATTCTATCTGTGTGGAGTTTGCATGTTCTCCCCCTGTCTGCATGGGTTTCCCCCAGGTGTTTTCTCACAGTCCAAAGACTTGCAGTCAGGTTAACTGGATATACAAAACTGCCTTAGGTGTGTGAATCTGTTTGCCCTGTGATGGACTGGCAACCTGTTTAGGGTGTTTCCCTTCTTTTACCCAGTGAATTGGACCCATCGCAACCCTGAACAGGATCAAGGTGGTAAAACAATACATGAATGAATAAATGAGCCACCTTCAACCTTTGTGCAGAATTTTAGACTAAATGAAATAATTTTTGGCATGTATGTACTGATGTATTTTTCCCAATTAAGTTACACTGCATATGGCCTTATATAAAAGTACAGCAACATCAAGGAAACTAATTTTGGATGGATATTGCACATGCCTTGTACTAATATAATTTTTCATTGATGCAGTTTGTTCTTCTGACATATGGGGGCGTTTTGGACGTGTTTCCTGTGCAGCATTACTTCAAACTTCAAGAGGATTTAAATGCTGCTGGCCTGCAGGTCTCTCAGGTAAAGAGCTGAGATGAAGGTGATCACTCTTATTACACTGACAGCATCGCTCATCTGCCATGTTGGTAATTTCAAATCATATTACATGTCTGGTTTTGTTTTTCTATTCAATGAAATGTATTATTTAACTCGAATATATCAATTTATTATTTATTATTTTCACACAGGCTGCTCCGGTGCTAACACGGTTCATCAGACTCCTTCCGACCTGATCAAGAACGAGGAAGAATTTACAAATCTTAAATGTTCTCACTTAATACCCAACCATGAGGTTATGCTCTGGTATAAACAATCAAATAATCAGTTACATTTACTTGGATATCTCAACACAGGGTTTAAAAATCCTGAGGAACACCTGAAGGACAAAATCAGTTTGGATGGAAATGGGCGCAATAATGGCACGCTGACTATTAAAAACCTGAATCCGACTGACAGTGCATTTTATTTATGTGCAGTTAGAATGCACAGTGTATCAGTGTTTCCTCCACGCTGTACAAAAACTCATATCTTAATATCTTAAGACCTAGTAACACTAACAAATCACATGACATTTTGTAGGGAAAATGACAAGCAGTGCTCATTTTGGACATTTAGGGGTGTAGTCTCTTAGGGGTGTACTCACTTTTGTTGCCGGTGGTTTAGACATTAATGGCTGTATATTGAGTTATTTTGAGGGAAGAATAAATTTACACTGTTATATAAGCTGCACACAGACTACTTTTCATTGTGTCAAAGCAGGGCCGGCGATAGGGGGGGGCTGAGGGGGGCATTGCCCCCCCAAATTGTGTCTTTGCCCCCCCAAGCACAATGCAAGCAACGGCTATTTTTAAAATTATCTCTGAACCAATCACAAAAATGCATTTTGTTTTACAGTGTGAAGATATTTCCTTGCTTATTCCTAAATGGCTCTTTGAGTCATATAAAAATCGGCAGACTGCCCCAAACAGTTCAGTTTAATTTCCCAATAATATAAATATTCTCACTCATTCCTATTTCCACGTTTGAATATTCTCAGTCTGTGTGTAGGTACATTTGTCAGCTTTGACTTAAATTTGTATTAAAGCCTTTCAAGAAATAGAGTTGTTCTATTAGTAATGGCAATTTAATTAAGGGTGCGTATTAAAATGAAATACAATTAGATAATCTTTTTTCTCCATTTACATAATCAACATGTATTTTTTAATCATTGGGTTTTAAGTTTAAGTTCGAAAACATGCATTTTTATTTATTTACCTCATACATCACTTTAAGCCAGTATCAATAGCTTGGCTGTCATCATTCATGCACAAATCAAGCCTTGAATATATTTCTGGCTTCAAAAACATGACTATCAACATGCCCCCTCATTAGGTTTTACTGCCCCCCCAAGCAAAGCAGTCCAGAACCGGGGCTGTGTCAAAGTGTCATTTTGTCAGTGTTGTCCCATGAAAAGATATACTTAAATATCTGCAGAAATGTGAGGGGTGTACTCACTTTTGTGATACACTGTATATATACTGTGTATATATATATATATATATATATATATATATATATATATATATATATATATATATATATATATATATATATATATATATATACACAGTATATACTGTATATATACGTATATACTGTATATATATGTGACACACACACACATATATATGTGTGTGTGTCACCTCACAGCAAAAAAGGTCCTGGGTTTGATTCCCAGATAGAGCCATGTCGGATTCTATCTGTGTGGAGTTTGCATGTTCTCCCCCTGTCTGCATGGGTTTCCCCCAGGTGTTTTCTCACAGTCCAAAGACTTGCAGTCAGGTTAACTGGATATACAAAACTGCCTTAGGTGTGTGAATCTGTTTGCCCTGTGATGGACTGGCAACCTGTTTAGGGTGTTTCCCTTCTTTTACCCAGTGAATTGGACCCATCGCAACCCTGAACAGGATCAAGGTGGTAAAACAATACATGAATGAATAAATGAGCCACCTTCAACCTTTGTGCAGAATTTTAGACTAAATGAAATAATTTTTGGCATGTATGTACTGATGTATTTTTCCCAATTAAGTTACACTGCATATGGCCTTATATAAAAGTACAGCAACATCAAGGAAACTAATTTTGGATGGATATTGCACATGCCTTGTACTAATATAATTTTTCATTGATGCAGTTTGTTCTTCTGACATATGGGGGCGTTTTGGACGTGTTTCCTGTGCAGCATTACTTCAAACTTCAAGAGGATTTAAATGCTGCTGGCCTGCAGGTCTCTCAGGTAAAGAGCTGAGATGAAGGTGATCACTCTTATTACACTGACAGCATCGCTCATCTGCCATGTTGGTAATTTCAAATCATATTACATGTCTGGTTTTGTTTTTCTATTCAATGAAATGTATTATTTAACTCGAATATATCAATTTATTATTTATTATTTTCACACAGGCTGCTCCGGTGCTAACACGGTTCATCAGACTCCTTCCGACCTGATCAAGAACGAGGAAGAATTTACAAATCTTAAATGTTCTCACTTAATACCCAACCATGAGGTTATGCTCTGGTATAAACAATCAAATAATCAGTTACATTTACTTGGATATCTCAACACAGGGTTTAAAAATCCTGAGGAACACCTGAAGGACAAAATCAGTTTGGATGGAAATGGGCGCAATAATGGCACGCTGACTATTAAAAACCTGAATCCGACTGACAGTGCATTTTATTTATGTGCAGTTAGAATGCACAGTGTATCAGTGTTTCCTCCACGCTGTACAAAAACTCATATCTTAATATCTTAAACTTTGTATACACCTACAACACCTGTTTATGTGTTTTATATACAGAGAATCACATTTCTTTTTCTAATCATTTACAATTTTTGGCATTTAGCAGACACATTTTTATCAAAAGCAACTTACAATCATAACTGTATACACCGATCAGCCATTTAAACCACCTACTTGTTTCTACACTCACTGTCCATTTTATCAGCTCCACTTACCATATAGAAGCACTTTGTAGTTCTACAATTACTGACTGTAGTCCATCTATTTCTCTACATACCTGTTTTAGCCTGCATTTCTATTTTTAGGTCTCAAAGATGACCAACTCAAACAGCAACATGGGAGCAATCGTCTCTGACTTACATCTACAAGGTGGACCAACTAGGTAGGAGTGTCTCAATATAGTGGACAGTGAGTGGACAAGGTATTAAAAAAACTCCATCAGTGCTGCTGTGTCTGATCCACTCATACCAGCACAACACACACTAACACACCACCACCATGTCAGTGTCACTGCAGTGCTGAGAATAATCCACCACCTAAATAATACCTGCTCTGTGGTGGTCATTTGGGGGTCCTGACCATTAAAGAACAGGGTGAAAGCAGGCTAAAAAAGTATGTGGAGAAACAGATGGACTAGAGTCAGTAATTGTAGAACTACAAAGTGCTTCTATATGGTAAGTTGAGCTGATAAAATAGACAGTGAGTGTAGAAACAAGGCTGATTGGTGTACATTGCAAGCAATTGAGGTTTAAGGGCCTTGCATTGGCAACCTGGCAGATGTGGGGCTTGAACCAGCGACCTTATGATTACTAGTCTTGTACCTTAACTTTACCTTTGTCTAATCATATATTATTTATGATGTACAGATTTCTTTTAATATCTTTGCTGTTGAACATGCCATGTTTAGAAAAATGGTAGAAGTGAATACAGCTACCAGAACCAGTGGAGATTTAATCATTTTGTTGTTACTTCAGCTACATCATTCATACCAGGATATACTTAAAGCAGCCTGGTCCTCATCTCCTTTCTATCACTATTGTAATGTATCAATAATCATTATATCATCAATAGATTAGATTAGATTAAACTTTGTCATTGTGCAGAGTACAAGTACAGAGCCAGCGAAATGCAGTAGCATCTAACCAGAAGTGCAATATAGAGATTATTTACATATAATACAGTTAAGTGCAGTAGTGACCAGTAAAATGGAGAGACATATATTAAGAACAGTAAACAGATTATGATATTCCAGTGTATAGACTAGTATATAATTACAGAGTTATGAAAGGAGACTACAGTGGCTAAATGAATGAGAATAAATACAGGTATACGTATACAAGTATAGCAGATAATATACAATATATACTATATTATTGTTGTGCTGGTGTGATTAGTGCAGTAGTGCCATGTGCAAATTTGCAAATACTAATGGTACGAATACAGATGAGATGATACACTTGTAAAAAGTACAAGAGTTCAGTGTGATCCAGGGTGCAGTGATATTTTTTAAAGTGGTGTGGTAGAGTTTAACAGGTTTACAGCCTCTAGGGAAAAAGCTCCTCCTGAGTCTACTGGTGCGAGAGTAGAGGTTCCTGTATGACCTTCATGACCTTCTTGTTTCACTGGACATTAGGTACTACAAAATGTTAATGCATTTTTAAAAATTCATTACATTTTTCTGCTTAGCCTTTCATTGTCCATCAGTTTTAAAAAGGCAGGCACAGGCGTCACCCAAAGCCCCAATGTACTCTGTCCCACAATTGACCTGTCCGGTCACCTATCCAAATTAACTTACATTATTCTGCATTAAAATAATAATAATAATACTGAATGTACAAACCAGATACCTAATCGAGGTCTCAGTGAGTGTTATGACACTGGAAAATCAAAAGATGAACTCAAGACAGGTGTAATAATATCGCTTTCTCTCAGAAGGGGGCGCTTTGTTCACATTGGAACGTTATTATAAAGTGAAGGGCAGATGCAGCAGATGCTGCCAATGATTCAGTATTGAAGAAAGATGTTCACTCTCATCACTTTAACTGCATCATTTATCTGCTATATTGGTAACTTAATATATATTAAATAACATTTTTTAAAAGTCTAGTGCAACTTAAAAAGATGTGTACAATTCTAAATTAAAGTAATGAGGTTCTATGTACAGTAATAACTAAATTTATGTAAATATGTTTTTTTATATATATACAGGCTGTTCTACTGCTAACAATGTTCAGCAGAATCCTCCTGACTTGATCAAGAATGAGAAGGAATCTACAGATCTTCACTGTTCTCACTCAATACCAAACCATCAGGTTACCCTGTGGTATAAAAGACTGGAAAATAATCAGTTACTGTTTCTTGGATATCTCAATCTAGAGTTTAAATTCCCAAATGAAGACCTAAAAGACAAAATCAGTTTGTATGGAGATGGACGCAATATTGGCACGCTAACTATTAAAAACCTGCATCTGAATGACAGCGCAGTTTATTTTTGCGCAGTTACAAGGGGCACATTGCTGTAGGACTCTGTATGCTTTGACAAAAACCTATATGCTCCACCTGTTCCAGACATCCACCTGCTTCTGGATTAGTGAGGCAGAACCCTTATGCTTTTATTTTTTTCCACTAATAAATAGGGCAGCACCCAGAAACAGTAAACAACACCCTAAAACATGCCAGTCCATTGTAGGACAACACACATATGTTCTATTACATTTAGGGGCAATTTATTTGAGATGATTCATCTTCTGAATGTTTCTGTTAGGTAGGAAAATGGGTAGAAGGGAGAACATGTGAAACATCACACAAACAATGACTCACCCACAACTTTAGGAAACCATTTATAATGCAGCAATCACTCTACCAGCTATGCCCCTTTATTTATTTATTAGGAATTTAACGTCATGTTTTACACTTTGGTTACCTTCATGACACGACAGGTAGTTACAGGTTACACATGATTCAATAGTACAAGTTCAAAGTCAAACTCAATCACAGGTGATTTTGTATCTCTACCTTACCTACCTAAATTAACTTAGAGGAAACCAGAGCTCTTGGAGGAAAACCATTCAAACTCCACACAAAAAGGACCCAGATCGTTTTACCTGGTATTCAAACCCAGGACCTTGTAGCTGTGAGGTAAAAGTGCCACCCACTATGCCACTATGCTACTGTGCCACCCCTACATAGGAACATTACCTGTGTCCAATTAGTCCCAGACATAAATGTATTCATATTAATTCATCATTCATTCATTAATGAGTGCTGGATCCTGATCAGGCCACACGGGGTCCAAAGCTTCCCAAAAACACTGGATGAGTTATACTACTAGCACCCAGTGTTTTAAGCAGGCTTAGGACTTGTCATCCCAATCTGAATAGATCCAGTATAAAAGGAAAACTGTATAATAAAGGTGAAGCATACTGTCTGCCCTGGATTCTGTAAAGTTGCTTTGAGATGTCCATTGTAAAAAGTGCTATACAAATACATTTGAATTGACTTAATTTCTCGGCAGATCTACAATGATGTAATTCTCACTTTGCCCAGATGTAGGCTCCAACCCCCACGGGAAACCCAATCACAATTCACCCAATGTTTTAAGGGCAGTGTCACCACAGTGAAGTCAGACAACTCATATCATTCAACATGATCCAAGCTATCGGCATTCTATATGTTTTAATGATATATCTCACTGGTAAAGTCTTAAATTACATTAAGGATTTTAACATGTACAACAGTTATTTGTTTTTATTTCTTCCTGACTTCATCTGTCTTTTTTTCCAGCTCTTACTTGCGGTGACAGTCGTGTCATCCAGAGTCCTCCAGATCTCTTTGGGGACCACAGAAGATCTGTAAAAATCCAGTGTTTGCATAGTGTATCTAGCTATAATCAGGTCAACTGGTACAAACAAACCCAAGACCACAATTTGACTTTTATTGGGTATAAAGTGGGAAACTCTGAGGGTAGATATGAGCCAGACTTTGAGACTAAAGTGGAGATGACTGGTGATGGAAACAAAAATGTGTCTTTGACTATTAAGGATCTTTCATCTAAGGACAGTGCAGTGTATTTCTGTGCTGCATATTACACAGTGCTAAAAAGCTGATATATTCAATACAAAAACTTCTTTAGTAAAAGTCTTAATACTTTATTAACACCTGCAGCTGTGGCTGATATTGACCAGGTGCCAACTTTTATCTCACAAAGTCACAAACCGACATTGAGGCAAGTAAATATTAGTAAAGATGGTGTGTTCAGATGACAGACAGACTTGATGAAGATCTGACCATTAACAGAAGTAAAGGCAGGTGAGAGATGAAATCGTATTTGTCCCCCACCCATATTGTCACTGTATAATTCACACTAAGTGAAGGAATACATTAATAGTGATATTGAAGAGTGATGTTTAAACTCAACATTCTAGTCTGCAGTACTCACACTGCTGCTCCAAAAAAAGTTATTTGGTACAAACAGTTTCCTAATGTAAGACATGTTATGGTATATATTATTGTATCACTGTTTATGGTTATGGTATATATCATTGTATTGCTGGTTATGACTATGGTATATATTTTAGCATCACTGGTTATGGTAATATAGTGTTACATTGTGGGTTATGGTATATATTATTACATTATGGGTTATAGTTATAATATACATTATTACATCACTGGTTATGGTATATATTATTGCATCATGGGTTTTCGTTATAGTATATATTTATGTACAGAATATAGTATATATTTATAGTTATGGGATATATTATTGCATCTTTGGTTATATATTATTGTATCACTATTTGTGGTTATGGTATATATTACTGCATCTTTGGTTATGGTATATATTATTGTATCACTGTTTATGGTTATGGTATATATCATTGCATTTTTGGATGTAGCATATACTGTATTATTGTATCACTGTTTATGGTTCTGCATATATTATTGCATTACTGGTTATGATTATGGTATATATTATTGCATTACTGGTTATGATTATGGTATATATTTTAGCATTACTGGTTACGATTATGGTACACATTTTTGTATTACTGGTTATGATTATGGTATATATTATTGCATTACTGGTTATGATTATGGTATATATTTTAGTATTACTGGTTATAACTATGGCATATATTTTTGCATTACTGGTTATGTTTGTGATATACTGTATATTCTTGCATTGTGGGTTATGGTTATAATACATATTATTGCATTATGAGTTATGATTATAATAAATATTATTGCATTACTAAAAATAAATTTAAAGTTATTTGTAATTAAAATATGATGCACACTAAATTTAAAATTAATTTTTCACACACACTGCAGGAATTTTCATCCAATACAAGCTCGTTTGGAGGAGGAAGGAAAGATGGCTCTAAACCCATTGTGACCCAGATCTGCCAGAACAGAGACCCAGAACAAAGCCAGATTTGAACGTGTGATGAAGATGACTATGTTACACCTGTAAAGCCACTGGACGCATTTCTCTGATCATAGAGGATGCACTTCTGAGTTTCACCAGATGTGGGCGCCCTGCTTATAAATTGTGGGAGTTTAAAGCAATCACAGTGAAGTCACTCAAACCAGAACATTCACCATGATCCAAGCTTTCAGCATCATACATGTCCTAATGATATGCTTTACTGGTATAGTCCTACATTACATGGTATTGAAGGATATTTACCATTTCTAACATTTACTTGTTTTCATTCCATCCTAACTTGATTCTTTTGTTTTTTTTCCTCCAGGTCTTTCTCACAGTGACAATCGTGTCATCCAGAGACCTCCAGATCTCTTTGGGGACCATGGAAGATCTGTAAAAATCCAGTGTTTGCACAGTGTACCAAGCTATAATCAGCTCAACTGGTACAAATAAACCCAAGACCACAATTTGACTTTTATTGGGTATAAAATGAGAAACTCAGAGGGAAAATATGAGCCAGACTTTGGGACTAAAGTGGAGATGACTGGTGATGGAAGCAAAAATGTGTCTTTGACTATTAAGGATCTTTCATCTATGGACAGTGCAGTGTATTTCTGTGCTGCATATTACACAGTGCTACAAAGCTGATATATTCAACACAAAAACTTCTTTGGTAAAAGTCTTAATACTTTAGTAACACCTGCAGCTGTGGCTGATATTGACCAGGTGCCAATTTTTTATCTCACAAAGTCACAAACAGACATTGAGGCAAGTAAATATTAGTAAAGATAGTGTGTTCAGATGACAGACAGACTTGATGAAGATCTGACCATTAACAGAAGTAAATGCAGGTGAGAGATAGTTTGGTCCACTTTAAGGGTGCCTGAAATCACAAGTCCCCCACCCTTATTGTCACTGAATAATTCACACTCTAAGTGAAGGAATATATTAATAGTGATTTTAAAAAGTGATGTTTCAACTCAACATTCCAGTCTGCAGTACTCACACTGCTGCTCTCACCAAGTTATTTGGTACAAACAGTTTGTATCACTGTTTATGGTTATGGTATATATTATTGCATTGCTGGTTATGACTATGGTATATATTTTTGCATCACTGGTTATGGTAATATATATTATTGTATTACTTGTTTTGCCTATGGTATATATTATTGCATCATGGGTTATGGTATATATTATTACATCACTGGTTATAGTATATATTATTGCATTATGGGTTATGGTTATAATATATATTATTACATCACTGGTTATCGTATATAACATTACATTATGTGTTATGGAATATATTATTGCATAACTGGTTATTGTATATATTGCATTATGGGTTATGGTTATAATATATATTATTACATCACTGGTTATGGTATATATTATTGCATTATGGGTTATGGTTATAAAATATATTATTACATCACTGGTTATCGTATATAACATTGCATTATGTGTTATGGTTATGAAATATATTATTACATCACTGGTTATGGTATATATTATTAAATTATGGGTTATGGTTTTAATATATATTATTGCATCATGGGTTATGGTATATATTATTAAATTATGGGTTATGGTTTTAATATATATTATTGCATCATGGGTTATGGTATATATTATTACATCACTGGTTATGGTGATTATTCCATTGTGGGTTATGGTTATGGTATATATTATTAAATTATGGGTTAAAATATATGTTATTGCATTATGGGTTATAGTTATAATATATATTATAGAATCATGGGTTATGGTATATATTATTACATTATGGGTTATGGTTATGGTATATATTATTACATTATGGGTTATGGTTATAATATATATATTATAGAATCATGGGTTATGGTTATGGTATATATTACTGCATTATGGGTTATGGTTATAATATATATTATAGAATCATGGGTTATGGTATATATTATTACATTATGGGTTATGGTTATGGTATATATTATTACATTATGGGTTATGGTTATAATATATATATTATAGAATCATGGGTTATGGTTATGGTATATATTACTGCATTATGGGTTATGGTTATAATATATATTATAGTTTGTTTGTTTGTTAATTAGGATTTTAACGTCATGATTTACACTTTGGTTACATTCATGACAGGAACGATAGTTACCCATTACACAAGGTTCTTCAGTTCACAAGGTTATATTAAACACAGTCATGGACAATTTAGTATCTCCAATTTACCTCACTTGCATGTCTTTGGACTGTGGGAGGAAACCGGAGCACCCAGAGTAAACCCACGCAGACACGGGGAGAACATGCAAACTCCACACAGAAAGGACCCAGACCGCCCCACCTGGGGATCGAACCCAGGACCTTCTTGCTGTGAGGCGATAGTGCTACCCACTTAGCCACCGTGCTGCCCATATATTATAGAATCATAATGGCATAATGGGTTATGGTTCTAATATATATTATAGAATCATGGGTTATCGTATATATTATTACATTATGGGTTATGGTATATATTATTGCATCATGGGTTATGGTTCTAATATATATTATAGAATCATGGGTTATGGTATATATTATTACATTATGGGTTATGGTATATATTATTGCATTATGGGTTATGGTTATAATATATATTATAGAATCATGGGTTATGGTATATATTATTACATTATGGGTTATGGTATATATTATTGCATCATGGGTTATGGTTCTAATATATATTATTGCATAACTAAAAAGACTTAAGATCTTGACAGGAAATTTGAAGTGATTTGTAATTAAAATATGATGCACACTAAATTTTTAATCTGCAATTTTTTTTTACACACATTGCAGGAATTGTCATCTAATACATGCTCGTTTGGAGGAGGAAGGAAAGATGGCTCTAAACCCATTGTGACCCAGATCTGCCAGAACAGAGACCCAGAACAAAGCCAGATTTGAACGTGTGACGAAGATGACTATTTTTACACCTGTAAAGCCACTGGACGCATTTCTCTGATTATAGAGGATGCACTTCTGAGTTTTACCAGATGTGGGCGCCCTGCTTATAAATTGTGGGAGTGTAGAGCAATCACAGTGAAGTCACTCAAACCAGAACATTCACCATGATCCAAGCTTTCAGCATCATACATGTCCTAATGATATGCTTTACTGGTATAGAGTTTTACATGATATGAATAGATATTTACCATTACCACCATTTCATTTAAATGTTTTTATATTTATCTCATCCTAACTTGTTTATTTTGTTTTTTTCAGGTCTTTCTCACAGTGACAATCGTGTCATCCAGAGTCCTTCTGATCACTTCGGGGACCATGGAAGATCTGTAAAAATCCAGTGTGTGCACAGTGTACCAAATTATGATCAAATCAACTGGTACAAACAAACCCAAGACCACAATTTGACTTTGATTGGGTATAAAATGGGAAACTCAGATGGTAGATATGAGCCAGACTTTGGGACTAAAGTGGAGATGACTGGTGATGGAAACAAAAATGTGACTTTGACTATTAAGGATCTTTCATCTATGGACAGTGCAGTGTATTTCTGTGCTGCATATTACACAGTGCTGCAGGGCTGATATAGTTAATACAAAAACCCCTATAGTAAACATCTTTGTACCTTATTAACACCTGCAACTGTGGCAGCTATTAAGCAAGTGCCAGCTTTTCCCCTTTAAAGCCACACATTCTGTCATAACTGACATTTAAATGTCTGAATGCACATTGACAGTAAACCCATTTTAAACTGGGTTTTTTGTTTGTTTGTATTTTAACGTCATGGTTACATTCATGACAGGAACGGTAGTTACTCGTTCCACAAGGTTCATCACTTCTCAAGGTTATATCAAACACAGTCATGGACAATTTTGTATCTCCAATTCACCTTATTTGCATGTCTTTGGACTGTGGGAGGAAACCGGAGCACCACGGGGAAACCCACACAGACACGGGGAGAACATGCAAACTCCACACAGAAAGGACCCGGACTGCCCCACCTGGGGATCTACCCCAGGAACTTCTTGCTGTGAGGCGACAGTGCTACCCACTTATCCACCGTGCCTTTTAAACTGGGTAGTGTAGTGGTTTGATAAGTATTAAGTGATTTACTGTTTAACTTCACCTGACCTTAACCCACAAATAATGTACCACTCCAACCATCAAAACACCAACTGAATTAATACATTGATATTAAAAACTGTTGAAGTGACTGTTGTTTCAACTTAACCTTTCAGTCTGTAGCACTGACATTGTATCTAAAAACTACTATACAAAAAGTTCCCCAATGAAAAATACGTATAGCTATGATACATATCAACATGTCCTTAACATGTCCTAACAAAACCTTAAAAACAAAATCTAAATATGGAAAATAAAATATACAGTAAAATTAGTAAACATCTTAGTTCCCTTGATGTGACACACTGTATTCACATGTGGTATTAAACTATTTTAGTCAAGACATTACTGTAGATGGTGCTGTAGTTTCATTCATTTCTTTTAACGTGTGTTTAACAGCCTCATGTTCCAAAAAGTTTCATATTCATACATTCATATTAGACATATAGATTATGATATAAGGAAAAGGGATATCAATTATTATCAAAAAGTTACCTGCTAAATTCATAATAGAGATATATATTATTATATCAAGAATTTACCTTCTAAATTCATATTAGAGATATACACTGATCAGCCATAACATTACATAACATAACACCTTGTTTCTACACTCACTGTCCATTTTATCAGCTCCACTTACCATATAGAAGCACTTTGTAGTTCTACAATTACTGACTGTAGTCAATCTGTTTCTCTGCATGCTTTGTTAGTCCCCTTTCATGCTGTTCTTCAATGGTCAGGATCCCCACAGGACCACCACAGAGCAGGTATTATTTAGGACAATGACATGGTGGTGGTGTGTTAGTGTGTGTTGTGCTGGTATGAGGGGATCAGACACAGCAGCGCTGCTGGAGTTTTTAAATACCGTGTCCACTCACTGTCCACTCTATTACACACTTCTACCTAGTTGGTCCACCTTGTAGATGTAAAGTCAGAGACGATCGCTCATCTCTTGCTGCTGTTTGAGTTGGTCATCTTCTAGACCTCAGTGGTCACAGGACACTGCCCATGGGGTGCTGTTGGCTGAATATATTTGTGTTTGGAAACTCCATCATTGCTGCTGTGTCTTATCCACTCATACCAGCACAACACACACTAACACACCACCACCATGTCAGTGTCACTGCAGTGCTCCGAATGATCCACCACCCAAATAATACCTGCTCTGTAGTGCTCCTGGGAGAGTCCTGATCATTGAAGAACAGCATGAAAGTGGGCTAACAAAGCATGCAGAGAAACAGATGGACTACAGTCAGTAATTGTTTAACTACAAAGTGCTTATGTGGTAAGCGGAGCTGATAAAATGGACAGTGAGTGTAGAAACAAGGAGGTGGTTTTAATGTTATGGCTGATCAGTGTAGATTACTATATCTTCTACATTCATATTAGAGATTATAGATTACTATACCAAGAAGTTACCTTCTAAATTCACATTAGATATATAGATTATTATATCAAGAACTTAACTTCTACATTGATTGAGATATAGATGATATATCATCTCATATAAATGTAGAAGGTAACTTCTTGATAATAATCTATATACCTCTTCCTTGTAAGAAAGAGGTATATAGATTATTATCAAGAAGTTCATTCAGATATAGATTATGATATAAGTAAGAGGTATATAAATTATTATCAGGAAGTTACCTTCTACATTCATATTACAGATAGATTAATATATAAAGAAGTTACCTTCTACTTTCATAATAAAGATATAATTATTACATTATTACATCAAGTAGCTACTTTCTATATAGTCATACTAGAGATATACATCATTATTAAGAAGATACCTTCTAAATTAAGAAGATATAGATCATTATTATGTGTAACCGGCTAGTTTGCTGTTATAATTGTGTGTGTGTGTGTGTGGGGGGGGGGGGGGGGGGGGGGTTCTACAAAGTTACCTTCTACATTCATATTACAGATATAGAATATTGTTTTATACTTAAAATCATCTATGTGACTTATGTTATAATCATTTAATATTTGTTCATTTGTTGTTGTCATATAAAAAAATGACATTTTTTAAAAATTCATGAAAATATGTGGGATGTTGGCACCTGTCAAAAAGGGGTGTAAGATTATAGATTAGTGAGCAATAAACAAGAAATGGCATTAAGAACAACAAACAGTTTAACTGCAGTGTAAGTCTATTACTTGTGAGGCTTTATTACTGGCAGAAATATGTTTACTTACTATGACTTATTTGTGGTCATCTTTTCTGACTCTACCTTGTGAAGACTCTTGACGGTACCACCCTATATCACATGATGTCATATTCTGCCTCAACCAGTCTCTGTTTCTGTACTGACAGCAGTGTTTAGTAAGCTGTTACACCGGTCAATATTGTTTCATTCAACAGCCTACATTAATGAATATGTTTAGATTTTTCTTTAGATTTATCATCTGTATGTGCTGTCTGTTAGGTAATATGATATGATATAGTACAATAATACAATAAAACTTCTGATCTAATAAATCTGTATAACATTCTCTCTCTCTCTATGTAGGTTTTTTCAGTTGCGAGAAGGTTAATCAAACTCCAGCTGATGTTTCGTGTTTACCTGGAGAGACTGTAACTCTTAACTGCAGCCACAGCATTCCGAATTATTACACAATATTGTGGTACCAGCAAATACAGAACTCCAGCATGAAACTCATCGGCTACGCATATTATGGGAGTAAAAAAGATACCGAGAAAGAATACGAAGGTAGATTCAGCCTGACTGGAGATGGACGATCATCAGTTTCACTACAAATCAAAACAATAAAAGAAGAGGACAATGCTTTGTACTTTTGTGCAGCTTCTTATGCAGTGCCACACTCGCCCTCATTTAATAACAAAAACCTGTATTAAATAAACCATGCTGCGTACACACCTGCAGAACCACACAAAGGAAATTTTTTTTTTATTATTTCACCCGGACTTTGAATAGAATTAAGCGGTGGTAAAACAGACAATGAATGTTTTTTTAAGAAGAAAAAAGAAAGAAGAGATGAGTGAAAGGGCATGCATCCCCCCATTCCATTATTTTTCAACAGTGTAATATCACTGTTATCAAATAAGATGATAATACATAGTCTATAGCATGGGTCAAACTCAAGGCCAGCAGGCCAAATCCGGCCCGGCGAGAGCTTAAAAGATGTATGATGGGGCCATGCTCAGGTGGTGCAGCGTTAAAGTAAGCTAGCACACCAGAGTTGGGGTTTCGAATACATCGTATCGAATCTCAGCTCTGCCTTCTGACTGGGTTGGGCGGGAGCACGAACAACGATTGGCTGTTGTTCAGGGTTAGAGGGTAAAAAGTCGGATCATAGGTCCTCATAACTGGTGCAGCTGCGTCCCCTGCTGACTGACTGATGGTGCCTGCACAGGGCTGAGCAATAATGCTGATGGGGGTGTGGCCCTCCATACACCGTGCCCGTCGGTGTATGAACTCGACTCGTGCGGGTGAAAAATGCAGTCTGTACTGACTGTACGTGCCGGAGGGGGCATATGTCAGTTGACAGGCGTCCTCAGTCAGCGGTGAAGGGTTGAATCAGTATAGAGGACGCGCGTATTCAGGGTAATCGGAGACGACAAGATTAGGGGAGAAAATTGGGGGGGGGTGTTATATATTACAAAAAAAAAAAGAAAAAGGTGTATGATTGTAAAATTGTAGAATCGTACATAAACTGCATCTCCCACAATGCATGCCGATTTTGTGTTTGTTTGTTAGTACTTTAATGTTGTGTTTCACACTCTTCCGTTACATTCATGACAGACACATGGTAGTTACTCGTTACACAAGATTAATCAGTTCACAAGGTTATATCGATCAGTCATGGATAATTTTGTATCTTCAATTTACCTCACATGCATATCTTTGGACTGTGGGAGGAAACAGGAGCTCCCGGAGGAAACCCATGCAGACATGGGGAGAACATGCAAACCACTCAGAAAGGACCTGCACCGCCCCACCTGGGGATCGAACCCAGGACTTTCTTGGTGTGAGGCGACAGTGCTACCCACTTAGCCACCGCGCCGTCCCTCAGCGTTTAACTGAGGTGGTTTTTCAACAAGTGATGTTGAGAAATATTTACAAATAAACCCAAAATGTACAAAAAGAGAAAATTGAAGCAGAAGAAAGGTACAGTAATTTAAAAAAAGATGGGAAAGTGAATATGTTTGTGCTTTAGGAAGATAAACCTGTACGTCTCTTGTGTTATGAGGCCGTGTCTGTGGTCAAGAAGTACAATATAAATGTAGATATACTGTACATTATAAATATACACAGTCCTTTCCTTAGCACCAAATTAAAATGGGGAAAGGGGAGGGAGGTTGAAGTACACCAACCCCCTGCACTGAACAAAATTCACTTTAATAACCAGAGGTTAATGCTAACCACATACTCCCCTTTTATAATACCTCCTCCATGGTGTGATCATACGATATGATGTTACTACAGAAACAAACATGATGCTGATGTGAAGTTCTATTTATTTGGCTTGATTGAACATTGTGGTTTTCTTTCTCCAGTTTATTTTAATCAATATGAAATTTACAGTTCAAGTTCTCATCTTTGTGAGCTGCTTTTCAGGTAATATTACTAGTGCTGGGTATGCTAAATCTTCTACAACAACAAATGTAAATAATAAGAGAAAAAAAGGACTATAAATGTCTAACCCTTTTTTTTTTTTTTTTTTACCCCTTTTAGGGTTCTTATTTTCCAAAGATGTACATCAGACTCCTACTTATGTGCTGTGTCAACCTGAACAGAATGTAGCTCTTACCTGCAGACACAGCATAAAGAATTATGACACAATACTGTGGTACCAGCAGACAAAAGGAACCACCAGCATGAAACTCATCGGCTATGCAAAATACAAGACTACTAAAAATATTGAAAAGGAATATGAAGGGAGATTTAGCGTGACTGGAGATGGAGAATCATCAGTTTCTTTACACATTAATCAAACAAGAACTATGGAAGACAGCGCTTTGTACTTCTGTGCAGCTTCTTATGCACAGTGCTTGAGATGTGCTCTGCTAATAACAAAAACCTACTTTTATTTAAATGCTCAGCCTTACACCTGCTTAACCACGCCACAATGTGTTGATCAGAATTGAGTAGGGATGTAACGATGCACAAGACAGTTAATAACCGATTCAAAAATTCCATGATACAAATCAATTTGACATGTAAAATGAATTGATATTCACTTTAAACATCAGAGCGCACCTGGTTGACGTCACTGGCACTATATGCCTGGTTGCCAGATTCTGGGTTTTTCAGCCAAATTGAGCTTAATTCAAAATTGTTTCGCATAGTTTGTACCTACCTATTTGTACCTATTTAGATAAATAAAAGAAGCACAAATACAGTATTTTGTTTTCTTTTTGAAGAGAAATAATAAATTGAAACTGTCTTCAATTTCAGTTAAAAAAAAAAAATCGTATAGTATCCCAGTATCGTGAATCGCATCACATCGTGGGTAGAGTTTATCATTACATCCCTAGAATTGAGTGATGTGTTTGAAATTTCTTTATTTAATAATAATTTTAAAATGCCAGCTACTTCTTTAGTTTTAAAATACATCAGAGTGACCTACAATGTCTGACTAAAGTATGTGGACACCTGTCCTAATTATTGATTTAAGTTATTTATGAATTCATTCATTCATTCATTCATTGATTAAGCCACATTTTGCCAACAGGTACATTCGACCCTTGAGTTACGATTGGTTTACCATACAAACATTTCTGGGTTACGAACGATCTTTTTCAATTTAACGTACAAACAAATTTTGGATTACGAACCAAAATTCGCGAAACACGTGACGTCATGAACAAGTTGACTCTGAGCGACTCTGTATATATACCGTGAGCGAACATTTGCACAGCGTACGATGTTTTTCTGGTGTTTTCAATATTAAAATATCCCCAAATAAGGTGCAGAGAGAGCGCAGAGCTGAGAAACATTACATCTGTTGTATAATTATACAAGTGAGGGGACAGTGAGTGAGAGAGAAGAAGAAAGTCCGGTTTAACATATGAACATTTTGACTTCACAGATTTCCAGAGAAACATAAGAAATCAAAGTAATCTGGTGAGGTGTCCACATAATTTTGGCTGTATAGTTTACACTCCTAAAAACTATGTTCCACAAAATTACATAGAGCAGGATTGTGATTGATCCAGTAATCTTTAGACACACTGGGTTCAGGGCAAGAATACACTATGGGGGCGCCCAGGTGGCACAGCGGGATATTCCACTAGCACACCAGCGCTGAGATTCTGAACTCCTCGGTTTGAAATTCGCCGTTGCCACCGGTCAGCTGGGCGCCATTTAGCGGGCATAATTGACAGTGCCTGCAGCAGACGCGTCTCTGCTAGGGTGGGATGATCGAACTAAACTATGTGGGTGGGGTCTTCAAACGCTGTGCAAGGACCTTGACGTCAACATAGAAAATAACTATTTGGCAGCTGGAACTGCAGTCGGCACATAAATACACATGATCTTAGTGTTCAAGAGTGTGTAATGATGTCATATCCTGTCTCCTCTCTCATAAATTGATGCTAGTTCATGTGCCAGATTCTTCTGTCTGAACTGTTGATCATTGTTTTGTTCCACCAGTTTAAATTCAACAGTATGGTTCAGTTTCTGTTTAAATTCGTTATCTGTGTGTGCTGTCTCTCAGGTAACGTTACTGACAATATATTTTGACCTTCATATTAAAACTACTTAAATTAAAGCTGTTTAAAACTGTATAAGTATTAACATCTCTCTTTCCATCTAGGTTCCTTATTTTCCAAAATAACAAATAATGTCCGTCAAACTCCTGCTGATGTTCTGTGTTTCCCTGGGCAGAATGTAACTCTCACCTGCAGCCACATCTCCAGCTATAACACAATACTGTGGTACCAGCGAGCACACGGAGACACCCATCTGAAACTCATCGGCTATGCAAGATTAAAGTCTACTAAAAATATTGAAAAGGAATATGAAGGGAGATTTAGCGTGACTGGAGATGGAGAATCATCAGTTTCTTTACACATTAATCAAACAAGAACTATGGAGGAGAGCGCTTTGTACTTCTGTGCAGCTTCTTATGCACAGTGCTTCACATGCCATCCGCTAATAACAAAAACCTACTTTTATTTAAATGCTCAGCCTTACACCTGCTAAACCCCACCACAATGTGTTGATCAAAACTGAGTGATCAGTGCTTGAGATTTCTTTATTTAATAATAATTTAAAAATACCAGCTACTTATTTAGTTTTAAAATACTGTACATATACAGTGTATAACTAAAATATGTGGACATCTGTCCTAATTATTGAGTTCAGATATTTATTGATTCATTGATTGATTAAGCCAAAGCTATTGCTAACAGGTATATACACTGATCAGCCATAACATTAAAATCACCTCAATGTCAATTTTATCAGCTCCTCTTACCATATAGAAGCATTGTGTAGTTCTACAATTACTGACAGTAGTCCATCTATTTCTCTACATATCTTTTTTTAGTCTGCTTGCACCTGTCAGAACCCCCACAGGACCACTACAGAGTAGGTATTATTTAGTTGGTGGATCATTCTCAGCACTGCAGGGACAATGACATGGTGGTGGTGTGTTAGTGTGTTTTGTGCTGGTATGAGTGGATCAGACACATCAGCGCTGCTGGAGTTTTTAAATACTGTGTCCACTCACTGTCCACTCTATTAGACACTCCTACCTAGTTGGTTCACCTTGTAGATGTAAAGTCAGAGACGATCGCTCATCTGTTGCTGCTGTTTGAGTTGGTCATCTTCTAGACCTTCATCAGTGGTCACAGGATGCTGCCCATGAGGCACTGCTGGCTGGTGGACTATTCTCAGTCCAGCAGGGACAGTGAGGTGTTCAAAAACTCCAGCAGCCGTGCTGTGTCTTATCCACTCATACCAGCACAACACACACTAACACACCACCACCATTGTCAGTGTCACTGCAGTGCTGAGAATGATCCACCACCCAAATAATACCTGATCTGTGGGGGGTCCTGACCATTGAAGAACAGGGTGAAAGCAGGCTAAAAAAGTATATAGAGAAACAGATGGACTACAGTCAGTAATTGTAGAACTACAGAGTGCTTCTATATGGTAAATGGAGCTGATAAAATGGACAGTGAGTTTAGAAACAAGGAGGTGGTTTTAACATACATAGACAAGTTGCTCTTATAACTCAATTAAACACTAAGATCAGGCACGTGCACAGATATTTTTGGGGGCAGGTGCTCAAGCCAAAAAAAGGGCACCCATCGCCAAAATTATTAATAAAAAAAAAAAATAAAAAAATACAGTTTTTATTTTGTTAACACAATCAATACACATCTAATCAAATAACTCAAATTATCAAATTGCATAAATAAATAAAAAACAGGCAAAAACAACGGCATATTGTGCGCGCTTTTTAATAACCAAACAACTGATACTGGTACATCTCCCTCATTTGCTTTACTGGTAGATGGCCTAATCCAGGATAAAAGAGAGCTGCTACCCTGAGCTGCTTGCTGTAGTTCCTTCTCTTTCTGCTTTTGTAACCTTTCTTTTCTTGGCATTATGCTGCAAAATTTGTAAATGAGATAAATCAATGTTGTGCATAATAATCAAGAGTGACTTACTGAATCTCCATAAAGGGGAGAACACAGTATACATCATTTTACTGTTTTCTGACAGAGTTGAAGCATTACACTAATAATATACCAATACTAGTATCAATTTACCTCACCAGACTGTCATGTAGCTCAACTTAAGACCTACCTTTGATTTCAAATCAGAAACCCACTTTGGGTAGTTAATGTTAACAATGGGCTTATTATTATGCCAATAAAATGAAAGACAGCTAAATAACATTTTCCTATTTATTCATCATTTTTTGTATGCTGTTCTATATCATAGAGCATTATATTTAGCCTTCTACATATACTGTATTAGTTTGTAATGTTAATTACCTAGCAAAATTATTCCTCATGTGTAAACCTCAACTGTTGAAGTATAAATGCTTGCATGAAAATAACTCCTTGACTAAAGGTGACTTTTCCTACACAGCGTTTTGGCCAGGATGCTGTAATTATAAAATATTGTATGTTTCTATCTATTTTCAACACTTTACTGTGAGAGCTACTTGACATTCTCCTGCAAAATGTTTGTGCTCATGCTTTTTTTTCCTTCAGACTTTCACATCAAAATAAGTAAGATTTTAAATGAAATAAAACTAGTGAACTTGTCTAATTTGTAAAACAGTAAAACTGTCTTTAAATTCTCTGTCTGTCTGTCTGTCTGTTGCAGTTTGTCCCCCTTCATTAAACATGACAAACGTCAGTAAACAGCTGGACAAGGCTTTGAAATCACGTATTTCATGACTCCTGAGTACAAAACGTGTAGGCTATGCATTATGCATGGATGCTTTTTGTATGAAACACTGTCATTACCTGTCTGTCTGATGCTGCGGGTCAGAGGAGAAGTGTGTAGCAGCGGTTTGGCCTGGCGCTCAGCACTGCATGAGTGCTAACTGGAGAAGGAGGAGGGAGAGGCAAGGCGGGGATCAGATCGGGGAAGAATTCTCACAAGAACTCAAATAAATGCCCGTCAGATATCTAAACACTTTTGGGGGGGGGAATTTATTTTTAAATATTAAGGAATGTAGAAAAAAAATTGGGCTCCAGCAGAAAGGGCACTTTTCTCATCCAGTGCAAAAGGGCAGGTGCTTGAGCACCACTAGGGGTCTATCTGTGCACGTGCCTGACTAAGATTATGAATGTGTATGTGGAGACTGCAGTTTCAGTTGCCAATGTTTGTTTATTAGGATTTTAACGTCATATTTTACACACTTTGGTTACATTTATGACAGGAACGGTAGTTACTCATTACACAAGGTTATCAGTTCACAAAGTTATATTGAACACAGTCATGGACAATTTAGCGTCTCCAATTCACCTCACTTGCATGTTTTTGGATTGTGGGAGGAAACCTGAGCACCCGGAGGAAACCCAGGGGGAGAACATGCAAACTCCACACAGGAAGGACCCGGACCACCCACCTAGCCACAGTGCCACCCTTCAGTTGTCAATGAGTATGTAATGATGTCATATCCTGTCTCCTCTCTCATAAATGTATGCTAGTTCATGTACCAGATTCTCCTGTCTAAACTGTTGATCATTGTTTTGTTCCACCAGTTTAAACCAACAGTATGGTTCAGTTTCTGTTTAAATTTGCTATCTGTGTGTGCTGTCTCTCAGGTAACGTTACTGACAATATATTTTGAGCTTGTATTAAAACTGCTTAAATTGTATAAGTCTTAAATTGTATACATCTTAACACCTCTCTTTCCATCTAGGTTCCTTATTCTCCAAAATAACAACTGTCCGTCAAACTCCTGCTGATGTTCTGTGTCTACCTGGGCAGAATGTAACTCTCACCTGCAGCCACAACATCTCCAGCTATGACACAATACTGTGGTACCAGCGAACACACGGAGACACCCATCTGAAACTCATCGGCTATGCAAGATACAAGAGTACTAAAAATATTGAAAAGGAATATGAAGGGAGATTTAGCGTGACTGGAGATGGAGAATCATCAGTTTCTTTACACATTAATCAAACAAGAACTATGGAGGAGAGCGCTTTGTACTTCTGTGCAGCTTCTTATGCACAGTGCTTCACATGCCATTCGCTAATAACAAAAACCTACTTTTATTTAAATGCTCAGCCTTACACCTGCTTAACCACACCACAATGTGTTGATCAGAATTGAGTGATGTGTTTGAGATTTCTTTATTTAATAATAATTTAAAATGCCAGCTACTTATTTAGTTTTAAAATACATCTAGTTAAAAAAAAAAAAAAAGTGACCTTACAATGTATGACTAAAGTATGTAGACACCTGTCCTAATTATTGAGTTCAGTTCTTTATTGATTCATTGACTGATTAAGCCAAAGCTATTGCAAACAGGTATATAAAATTATTTATTTTGTTTGTTTATTAGGATTTTAAAGTCATGTTTTACATTTTGGTTACATTCATGACAGAAACGGTAGTTACTCATTACACAAGATTCATCAGTTCACAAGGTTATATCGAACACAGTCTTGGACAATTCAGTTTCTCCAATTCACCTCACTTGCATGTCTTTGGACTGTGGGAGGAAACCGGAGCACCCGGAGGAAACCCATGCAAACACGGGGAGAACATGCAAACTCCACACAGAAAGGACCCAGACCACCCCACCAGGTGATTGAACACAGGACCTTCTTGCTGTGATGCGACAGTGCTACCCACTTAGCCACCGTGCCGCCCTTCAGTTGTCAATGCGTGTGGAATGATGTCATATCCTGTCTCCTCTCTCATAAATTGATGCTAGTTCATGTACCAGATTCTTCTGTCTGAACTGTTGATCATTGTTTTGTTTCACCAGTTTAAACCAACAGTATGGTTCAGTTTCTGTTTAAATTCATTATCTGTGTGTGCTGTTTCTCAGGTAACTTTATTGACAATATATTTTGACCTTCGTATTAAAACTACTTAAATTAAAGCTGTTTAAAACTGTATAAGTATTAACATCTCTCTTTCCATATAGGTTCCTTATTTTCCAAAATAACAAATAACGTCCGTCAAACTCCTGCTGATGTTCTGTGTTTCCCTGGGCAGAATGTAACTCTCACCTGCAGCCACAACATCTCCAGCTATAACACAATACTGTGGTACCAGCGAACACACGGAGACACCCGTCTGAAACTCATCGGTTATGCTTATTATGACACTAAAAAAGAATATGAGAAGGAAGAACACAAAGAGTATTTTACTATGACTGGAGATGGCCGATCATCAGTTTCTTTAACACTGTCCCAAGTAAGGACAGTAAGAGACAGCGCTTTGTACTTATGTGCAGCTTATTACACACAATGTTGCACATGCTCTCTTCTAATAACAAAAACCCGGTACACCTGCTTAACCACACTAAACACCACAACTAACACCAGACTGCTCTCCGTCATTACAACGATAATCTCTAAAGGTATTTGTTTTATTTCTTATAAAGCTGCAATAACGTTGTCCAATAATAAAGATCCGAGAGGTCATAGTTAAAAAAAACTAAAAACAATACTGCTGCTCAGGTGGCGCAGCGGTAAAACACACAATGTTCACCTTGTCGGCTAAGGCTGAGCGGCCACATGAACAACGATTGGTCGGTTGTTCAATTAAGGGGCGGGATTAAGCCGGATGGGAACTCTTTCTCAGACTAGTGCGATTACGAGCTCTGCTGGCTGATTGGTGGCGTCTGCACGGAGATGGGAAAGGAGTGCGGTAGAAGGTGTGGCTCTCCGTACACAGCGCTGTACTGCACTGCACTCGTCAAGTGTAGGTGATAAGATTGCTGTGCACGTGTCGGAGGGGGCGTGGAGCAGCCTCGTCCTACCCAATCAGGAGCAGGGACCAGCATTAGTGAGAGGATGATTGACGGGCAGAAATTAGATAAAGTGGGAGAAAAAAGGTGAAAAAACAAAACAAAAAAAACAATACTGTATTTATTTATTTATCCTTAACCCTGATCAGGATCACAGTGTGTCTAACATCACCCCAGATTTCCTAAAACCTATAATTATTTTTCGGGATCAATAAATCAATCAATCTATCATTGGGGTCTATACATCACAATATAACATTGGGTACACTTACACACAATTACAGACAATTAAGTGTAGTGCCACTCCTTGTCACCTACAATAATAACAATGTGTTTTTACACATGGCCTCTAGGTGGCACAAGGACTTCACGTACATATCTTTATCTCAGTCACAGAATTATGAAACTCGACTGGTTCTGGGACTGGCGTTGAGTTTAAAAGGTAGTTTCAAGGTATTTTCTCCCCATAGGGATGTATGGGAAACCTGTTAATGCGTTGTATGGTCCCGTGAAAGTGCAAATATTTTAGGCTAATGTAAAATAATGGGGTTGTTTGACACATACACTGAAAATAACACAAATATTATATAAAAAACTGAAATACAATTAAAAAAGTTAAAAATAATTTAAAAACAATAAAACCTGCACTTTACCTTTACTTCCTTATTGTTTCCTTATGCTTCTTAATCATGAAGATTAATTGATTTTGCAATACCGTATTTCTTAGCTAGTTCAGTAAAGGCGTTCACATGAGAAGCGGCAAAACTGCTTTGAACTGGCTGTATCATTGTTTCTTATGGAGTTTGGCACTTTTGCCATGTTGGGGTCGCAATTGCTGTGCTTGCCGATTTGCACACTTGATATGCATGTAACAAGTGACAGGCCGTACAAACAATGCTGAACGTGAACAAAGCTTTGTGTGAAACAAAGAGACTGTTATTCCACACAAATGCAGATTTGTCTCAAATTCACACTTTGATGACGCTTTACCTCACCGCTCAAGCGCTGAACAAAGAGGCATTCAAGTTTAAGGAAAACGTCGAGTTTAAGGGTACAAGTTTCTCATTAAAAGGCATCAAGTTTCAAAGATTTTGAGTTTAGGGGATGTACAAGGTACAACTGTATCTTCTATGCTATCTTGTGCTGCTAAAGAATGAAAGAGGTAGACACCAGACCAGCCAGTTTAAGTAACTGGTGCACTGTGACTTTCTTGCATAGTGGCATTTCTCAATTTCTCATAAGCTGCAGGTACTAGTTTTTGCCTTCTCCATATCAAGTCCTGGGCAATTTATTCTGTATGTATTTAAATTGCCTTACTTAGGGTGCACTGTGTGACAATTGTACACAGTACAAATCTAGTACAAAACATGTCAATGCTTCTGAATAATGTTAATTTAAAATGTTATAATAATTCGCTGCTATGGGCAAAGACAGGCCATGAAAAATGCATTAACGTCCCTGGAAAAGATGACATCCTGAAGGCAGCATATGTTGCTCTAAAATCTTAATGTACTATACTACTGTACATTAATGCTGCCATCACAGAACTGTAAATGACCTTTGCCAAGGGCACTGACACAACCCCATACCATAACACACTTGTTGCTAATTACTGTGTGGATGAACCTTTTATCTTTGGTCCAAAAACACTCCTCCAAAAACGTCTCCATTACTTTCAAATAAAATCTGGAATGCTGATTCATCTGATCACAATACATGTGTCCACTGTGTGATGGTCCATCCAGATTCCTTTGAGTGCAGACAGCTCGACACCACTTTTGGACATGGTTAACAGGTTTCTTTTTTGCACAGTAAAGTTTGAAGTGGCATTTGTGAATGTAACTCTGTATTGTAGTGCTTGATAAAGGTTTACCAAAGTAATCCCTTGCCCATATGGTTATATCAGCTATTAATGAATGGTGGTTCTTGATGCAATACTATCTGAGGGATTGGCTTAGGTTTGTGCCCTTGTTCTTTACATACTATAATTCCACCAGATTCCTCAAATCTTTTCATGATATTATGCACTGTCGATGGAGAAGTATGCAAATCCCTTCCAATCTTTCATTGAGGAGCATGTGTTTTAAACATTTCAATGAATTTCTCTGGAAATTCTCTGGCCATCTTTGCTCCTCAAAGACTTAGCCTATCATTTGTGGATCATAACTAGTCCTACATTGCCCCCGCTCCAACTTTTTTGGAATGTGTTGCAGGCCTGAAATGCAGTAATAGATGTATATTAATAAATTACATTTAATTGACCAGACAAAATATAAAATATCTTGGGTTCATACTGTCTGTAATGAAATAAGTCAAAGTAAATGTAAGAAACACAGCATTTTACTAGTCATAACAGTCTAATGATGTCATATCCTGCCTCTACTCTCTATAAGATGCTGCATCCAGAGTCCTAATCAGTTGTTTTAAGCTTGCGCTCTTTTATTTATCCCTTGTTTAAAAATCGATTTACATCAATGATGACTGTAAATAAAAATGTGGTCATATTGATTCATGTGTGCTTTTTATCAGGTAATATTAGTATCAATATGGCTCCATTTACAAGCTGAATGTTTGATACTGTCTGATGAAGTCAAATGTTTTTTTTCTTTCTATAGGTTTTATATTATGCAAAGTTGTGCGTCAGAGCCCTGCTGATGTGCTGTGTTTTCCTGGGGATAATGTAACTCTTACCTGCAGCCACAACATTCCAAGCTACGATACAATTTTGTGGTATCAGCAAGAACATGGAGATGCCAATCTGAATCTTATTGGTTATGCTTATTATGAGAACACAAAAAAATTTGAGAAAGAAGAATACAAAGATAAGTTTACCATGACAGGGGATGGCAGATCATCGGTTTCTTTAATCATTTCTAAAACAAAAGAAGTAAAGGACGGTGCCATGTACTTCTGTGCAGCATATTATGCACAGTGCTACACATGCTCTGCTCTAATAACAAAAACCAATCTGTAATAAGTAATGCAGCTTGATACACCTGCTAAACCACAAAAAACTATTAAATAATGGGGCAGCTTAGTTTATGGTGTATATTTTAGAATAAATAGATAGTGTAGAAGACTATATAAAATAAAAGCCTTTGTTGACACAAAACCTTATACACCAATCAGCCATAACATTAAAACCACCTCCTTGTTTCTACACACACTCATTTTATCAGCTCCACTTACCATATATAGGAGCACCTTGAAGTTCTACAATTACTGACTGTAGTCCATCTGTTTCTCTGCATGCTTTGTTAATCCCCTTTTACCCTGTTCTTCAATGGTCAAGACTCTCCCAGCACCACTACAAAGAGGGCATTATTTGGGTGGTGGATCATTCTGAGCACTGCAGTGACACTGACATGGTGGTGGTGTGTTAGTGTGTGTTGTGCTGGTATGAGTGAATCAGACACAGCAGCGCTGCTGGAGTTTTTAAACACCTCACTGTCACTGCTGGACTGAGAATAGTCCACCAACAAAATATATCCAGCCAACAGCGCCCCTTGAGCAGCATCCTGTGACCACTGATTAAGGTCTGAGCAATCGTCTCTGACTTTACATCTACAAGGTGAACCAACCAGGTAGGAGTGTCTAATAGAGTAGACAGTGAGTGGACACGGTATTTAAAAACTCCAGCAGCGCTGCTGTGTCTGATCCACTCATACCAGCACAACACACACTAACATACCACCACCATGTCAGTGTCACTGCAGTGCTGAGAATGATCCACCACTCTAATAAATAATATCTGCGCTGTGGGGGGTCCTGACCATTGAAGAACAGGGTGAAAGCAGGCTAAAAAGGTATGTAGAGAAATAGATGGACTACAGTCAGTAATTGTAAAACGTCAAAGTGCTTCTATATGGTAAGTGGAGCTGATAAAAGAACAATGTTTTTAGAAACAAGAAGGTGGTTTTAATGTTATGACTGATTAGTGTGTGTGTGTGTGCATGAGAATTAAAACCACCTAACTTTTTTTTACGTGTACAAATGTATACAAAACATCCAACATCACCTGTGACTAGAAATTAATGAATAAATAAAATTAACCTACAACTGTAATTTAGAAGTAGCCAAAGTTTACATTAAAATGTTCATCTGGCAACCCTGGCTGAAGCACTGAGTCATGTTATGTCACAGTATAATGTGAGAATCCAAAGACATGCAAGTGAGATGAATTAGAGATACTAAATTGTCCATGACTGCGTTTAATATAACCTTGTGAAATGAATCTTGTGTAATGAATAACTACTGTTCCTGTCATGAATGTAACCAAAGTGTAAAACATGACGTTAAAATTCTAATGAACAAACAAACATCATTCTTCTTTCCCCTACAGCATGCACTGTGTCCAGGGCTTAGCCCAGGACAGAATGCCTTCCTGATTACTTTATCCAGTTTCTTCCAATCTGCTGTCGTAATGCTGCTACCCCCAGCAGACAACACCATAGAATATGTCTGATGCCACTACTCGTAGAAAGAACTGAGAAGGGCCCCATGTATTCCAAAATATCGAAGCCTCCTCAACAATTGGAGTCTACTCTGGCCTTTCTTGTACAGTGCTTGTGTATTGTCAGACCAGCCTAATTTGTTGTTTAGGTGAACACCCAGGTACCTACATATAGGTATCATTTCACATTGCACACAGATGTGCGTAATCATAATGTTTGTCATATAATGATGTCATATCCTGTCTCTCTGTTATCTATAAGATACACGTTCTGTCTATTTATCTATTTAGTCTATTTATTTGGCTCAAATGTAGATTTTCATTCACAAGTATAGATCAAGCAATATGATCAGATTTCTATTTCAATTCATGTGTGTGTGCTGCCTGTTGGGTAATTTACATTGACATACATTCATTTAAATTAATTCTATTTACTACATAATCTAAAATAAGAAACAAACCAACCACACTTATTTTTCTTTTTCCCCATCTAGATTCTATAATCTGCAACAGTGTTAATCAAACTCCTGTTGATGTGCAATGTTTACCTGAGCAGAGTGTAACTATTAAATGCACTCACAACATCCCCAGCTATTATGTAATCCTGTGGTACCGACAAGCATTCAGAGACTCTAGTCTGAAGCTTGTCAGTTACATCTACGCCACGAGCCCTAAAAGTGAAGACGCCTATAAAGATAATTATAATGTCACTGGTTATGGACAGACATTCTCTTTGTTACACATCTCTAAAACGAGACTTGTGGAGGAGACCGCCGTGTACTACTGTGCAGTTTCTGGTGCACAGTGGTGCACTTGCCCTCATTTAATAACAAAAACAAATCTTTACTATATTCTGCAGCCTTGTACACCTGCTTAACCACATCAGAAGTCAAGGATTTAGGGTGAGACAATGCAGTTCTAGCGTGTGTAAATTGTAGCTCAGTGTATTCCACTAAAATTTAATTTATCAAATAAAACATACTGTATTTGCAGCTGGTAACATGATGCATTTAATTACAACAAAGCTGCTCACTTTAACCCAGGAGTTGAGCATTTTTTTATTATTATAAAAAAAAGCCCAAAATACAAGCTATTAAATCACAGTTATCCTAAAGTTATTCGAAGAACATTCTTGTAGCATTATACACTTATCAGCCATAACATTAAAACCACCTCCTTGTTTCTACACTCACTGTCTATTTTTTCAGCTCCACTTACCATATAGAAGCACTTTGTAGTTCTACAATTACTGACTGTAGTCCATTTGTTTCTCTGCATACTTTTTTAACCTGATTTCACCCTGTTCTTCAAATGGTCAGGACCCCCACAGGATCACCACAGAGCAGGTATTATTTAGGTGGTGGATCATTCTCAGCACTGCAGTGATACTGACATGGTGGTGGTGTGTTAGTGTGTGTTGTGCTGGTATCAGTGGATCTGACACAGCAGCGCTGCTGGAGTTTTTAAATACCGTGTCCACTCACTGTCCACTTTATTAAATACTTCTACCTAGTTGGTCCACCTTGTAAAGTCAGAGACGATCGCTCATCTATTGCTGTTTGAGTTGGTCATCTTCTAGACCTTCATCAGTGGTCACAGGACGCTGACCATGGGGCACAGTTGGCTGGATATTTTTGGTTGGTGGACTATTATTCTCAGTCCTGAGAATGATCCACCACCCAAATAATAACTGCTCTGTAGCTGACCATTGAACAACAGCATTAAAGGGGGCTAACAAAGCATGTAGAGAAACAGATGGACTACAGTCAGTAATTGTAGAACTACAAAGTGCTTCTATATGGTAAGTGGAGCTGATAAAATGGACAGTGTGTGTAGAAACGAGGGGGTTTTAATGTTATGGTCCTTTCTGTGCAGAGTTTGCATGTTCTCCCCATGTCTGTGTGGGTTTCCTCCTGAAGGTCCGGTTTTCTTCCCACAGTCCAAAAACATGCAGTCAGGTTAATTGGAGACACTGAATTGCACTATAGGTGAATGGGTGTGTGTATATGTTTGTCTGCCCTGTGATGGACTGGCACCCTGTCCAGGGTGTTACTGTGTGCCTTGCACCCATTGGCCCCCCATGACCCTGACTGGATAAGCGGTTAAGAAAGTGAGTGAGTGAGTGAGAGTGTTTACAACAGCAGTCCTACATCGTACAGATAGGTGCAATCATTGCATTTACCAGTGTAATGATGTCACTTCCTGTCTCTCTATTGTCTGTAAGATGGTGCACCTGCTTAACCATATCAGAATTTACAATTGAAGGTGGAGGGATGGGAGCAAAGCAGGCGTGCCAGACTTAGGGTCCTCGATATCCAGCTTAATATGAAATTAAACTAACAGATTAATTTGAAAATGGTAACATGAAAAATGCGAGCAAAATAGAGCAGCTTAATGTTACCCAATAATTTAAAGGACCTTCTTGCTACCGTGCCACCCCTAAAACAGCAGTACTATTGCACATACCTGTAAATGAGTTCATCGTATATCAATGCAATGATGTCACATCCTGTCTTTCTACTGTCTATAAGATTCCATATCCTGTTACGTAGTCTATTGATTCAGCTTAGATGTAGATGACCGTTTTTGTTCAGTAGTTCAGAATAAGCAATATGATCAAATTTCCATTTCAGTTCATCATCAGTGTGTGTTGCCTGTCAGGTAAGTCCAGAAACATTAAGATTTTTCACACTACCTCATTCAAACATACTTTAAAATTAATTAGAATAATGAAATATTAAAAACAAACCCTTTTTTCACCTAGGTTCTATAATCTGCAACAGAGTTGATCAAACTCCTGCTGATGTGCTGTGTTTACCTGAGCAGAGTGTAACTATTAACTGCAGTCACAACATACCTAGCTATAATACAATACTCTGGTACCAGCGAGCAAAAGGAAACACAAGTCTGAAGCTTATCGGTTATGTCTATCTCACAAGCAATAAAAGTGAGGACGATTATAATGACAATTATAAAGTGGTTGGAAACGGACGGACAGCATCATCTCTACATATTTTAAAGACGAGACAAGTGGAGGAGACCGCCGTGTACTTCTGTGCAGCTTCTTATGCACAGTGTTGCACTTGCTCTGTTCTAATAACAAAAACCAATCTTTAATAAATGATGCAGCCTGCTGCACCTGCTTAACCACATCCGAATTTACAATCGTAAGAGGAGGGGTGGGAGCAGTGCTGGTGTGCCAGACTTCGGGTCCTCGATATCCAGCTTAATATAAAATTAAACTAACAGATTAATTTGAAAATCGTAACATGATAAATTTGAGCCAAATAGAGCAGCTTAATGTGACCCAATAATTTAAAGGACCTTCTTGCTACCGTGCCGCCCCTAAAACAGCAGTACTATTGCACATACTGTAAATGAGTTCATTGTGTATCAATGCAATGATGTCATGTCCTGTCTTTCTACTGTCTATAAGATTCCATATCCTGTTATGTAGTCTATTGATTTGGCTCAGATGTAGATGACCGTTTTCGTTCAGTAGTTCAGAATAAGCAATATGATCAGATTTCCATTTCAGTTCATCATCAGTGTGTGCTGCCTGTCAGGTAAGTCCAGAAACATTAAGATTTTTCACACTACCTCATTCAAACATACTTTAAAATTAATTATAATAATGAAACATTAAAAACAAACTATTTTATCTAGGTTCTATAATCTGCAACAGAGTTGATCAAACTCCTGCTGATGTGCTGTGTTTACCTGAGCAGAGTGTAACTATTAACTGCAGTCACAACATACCCAGCTATAATACAATACTCTGGTACCAGCGAGCAAAAGGAAACACAAGTCTGAAGCTTATCGGTTATGTCTATGCCACAAGCAATAAAAGTGAGGACGATTATAACGACAATTATAAAGTGGTTGGAAACGGACGGACAGCATCATCTCTACATATTTTAAAGACGAGACAAGTGGAGGAGACCGCCGTGTACTTCTGTGCAGCTTCTTATGCACAGTGTTGCACTTGTTCTGTTCTAATAACAAAAACCAATCTTTAATAAAATATACAGCCTGGTGCACCTGCTTAACCACATCAGAATATAAAGATGGGGTTGGAAGGGTGGGAGCAGTGCTGGTGTGCCAGACTTAGGGTCCTCGATATCCAGCTTAATATGAAATTAAACTAACAGATTCATTTAAAAATGGTAACATGACAAATGTGAGCAAAATAAAGCAGCTTAATGTGACCCAATTAAAAAAATACCTTAAAATATTAATAAATAAATTAATGAACCAGCAGTATCAACAGTTTCCAAACTACTTATTTGAAGAACATCTACTTCTCTTACCCTATACACCGACCAGGCATAACAGTGGTCAGTATCCATCAAAAGTGGTCCAAGGAAGGAACAGTGGTAAACCGGCCACAGAGTCATGGGCGGCCCAGGCTCACTGGTGCACGTGGAGAGCGGAGGCTGGCCCGTGTGATCCGATCCATCAGACGAGCTAATGTAGCTCAAATTGCTGAAGAAGTTAATGCTGGTCCTGATAGAAAGGTGTCAGAATACACAGTGCATCACAGTGTATTGCGTATGGGGCTGCACAGCCGCAGACCAGTCAGTGTGCCCATGCTGACCTACTGCCGAAAGCGCCAACGATGGACACGTGAGCATCGGAACTGGACAAGGAAGCAATGGAAGAAGGTGGCCTGGTCTGATGAATCATGTTTTCTTTTACATCACGTGGATGACTGGGTGCGTTTGCGTCGCTTAACTGGGAAACACTTGACACCAGGATGCACTATGGGAAGAAGTCAAGCCGGCGGAGGCAGTGTAATGCTTTGAGCAATGTTCTGCTGGGAAACCTTGACACCTTTGACACATACCACCTACCTAAGCACTGTTGCAGACCATGTACACTCTTTCATGGAAACAGTATTCCCTGATGGCTGTGGCCTCTTTCAGCAGGATAATGCACCCTGCCACAAAGCAAAAATTATTCAGGAATGGTTTAAGGAGCAACAACAATGAGTTTGAGGTGTTGACTTGGCCTCCAAATTCCCCAGATCTCAATCCAATCGAGCATCTGTGGGATGTGCTGGACAAACAAGTCCAATACATAGAGGCGCCACCTCACAACTTACAGGAGTTAAAGGATCTGCTGCCGGAGCACCTGGAGGAAACCCACACAGACACTGGGGAACATGCAACCTCCACACAGAAAGGACTCGGACTGCCCCCACCTGGGGATCGAACCCAGGACCTTCTTGCTGTGAGGCAACAGTGCTACCCACTCAGCCACCGTGCCGCCCTGGAAGGTGTAGTACGTGACAAGAAGTGACATAAGCCCTGTTACAGTATGCAAGAATTGTTTTGAGGACCGTGTTGCTGTTTGGCCAACCCTTCACATTATTTAGCATCATTAAAGCTTCTGAGTTTAATGATGTAACATCCTGTATCTCTGCTCATATAACGTCAGATCATGTGTCAGATTGTTCTGTTGGTTTAACGGAAGAGCTGTTTCTTTCACCAGTCTTAATTAATATGGCTAGATTTGTATTCACACTTATCTGTGTATGCAGCCTCACAGGTAATAAAGTTCTTATACTGGATTAGAACAGTCATTTTAGTCTGTTACAATGTTTAGCATTATGCATTTATTTTATATGGACAATTAATGTACGTGCATTTAAAAAAAAAATTTTTTTAAATCAGACTCCTGCTGATGTTCTGTGTTTACCCAACAACATTGTCTGCAATATTAACTGCAGCCACAGCATCTATGATACAATTTTGTGGTATCAGCAAACACATGGAGGCACCAGCCTAGACCTCATCGGTTATGTTTATTTTGACAAGACAAAAAAGTTTGAGAAAAAAAGAATATGAAGAAATATTTACCATGACTGGAGATGGACGATCACTGGCTTCTTTACAGATTTCCAAAACAAGACGATCGGAGGACAGTGCGACATATTTCTGTGCAGCGTTTTATACACTGTGCCACATTTACCCTGCACTAATAACAAAAACCTGTATTTAATCAACAGTGCAAACACAAACATCTGCTTAATTCCCCAAAAAACAAACCCACACAGCTGCTTTAATAACTTTATATCCTGCAGACACCATGTCATCCTTTATTTAATTAAAGCTCTACAAAATGTGTCTAATGTAATGGCAATTCTCTAGGTGCTGTAGTTTAGATATTTATTTGTAGAGAAAATGGTCTGCTAGGGTTGCTATGACTTCTATGCCAATATTCTATCAAACTCAAACGTAGCTTTATTGGCTATGTTTACTTATAAAAGCTATAAGATATGAATATAAATTATAAAAAAAGTGTCAGGATGTGTTAACTTTTTTCTATTAAACACTTCTCAATGTTTCACTACAAATACACCAATAGGCATAACATTATGACCACCTTCCTAATATTGTGTTGGTCCCCCTTTCACTGCTAAAACAGCCCTGACCCGTCAAGGCATGGATACCTATGTATACTTACACACAGATGCTTTAGTTGTAGCTTCTAGTGCTACAGTCAGCGTCTGGTTGTAAACAGCCTCCTTATAAAAGCTATCTGTTCAGTAATGTGACTACACAAAGTGCTACTGTTATGAAACTCTTTATCCCTTATATGCACAAGTGACTGGACCCTACACTTTCTGCCTTCTTGTCTCCTCACGGTATGCAGTTGTGACAAACTATCTGTTTCTGGCTGTGATCATTGCACACAGGTACATTGCATTTCGCACACCAACTGTTGACTTAATGATCTTTGTTACTTGGGCAGATCTGACACCACTTTCTCTTCGCTTGACCCTGTCTGCTTCTTTCCTGTGGCTGAATTGTGGCTTTTGTCACCCAACACACCTTTCCATTGCATCAATGATTGGGGTTTGCAGTTGGGGGCAACCTTCCAGTCGACGTCTCATGTGTGCTGTGACAAGCTCCATTAAGAGCTCATTGAGTAAGAGCCGTCGTGCACTGGTGATACCACTCTTGAATTCAGAGCGTTGAGCTGTGAAAAAGGTGTAGGCATTCCGGGTGTCACTGTCAATATGTTGCACCATGGGCCACTTTTGTGTTTGACGCTTACAGGTGTAGGTGCCAACCATCTGGTCCATGGTGTCTACACCTCCTTTGGTCTTGGACACCTATGATATATAGTCTGTGTGGTCCACAAAATATATATATTCCTGACATTTTTGACCCACCTATGGAACCTTGGGGTAGTAATACAAAAACAAAAATTTTGTAAAATGTATAAAAAGGTAAGTTAAAAATTTAAGTGGCATGATATCAATAACATGTTTTTGAGGAATAGCTGGAATATGAAATGGTACCAACTTTTCATTATGTAGACATTGCAAGAAAACAACCTCACCAGGTCATTTTTGACCCAGTTATGCATCTAAAGGTTAAGCTTCACAAATGTGGAAGTTGCCCTCATGTTTTTCCACCTTAAAGGATTTATAAATTCCTCCCGTCTTTGAGCTTTCCATTTGTTTTTGGTAACCAACAGTGTTGTAACAAGTTTAAAGAAGAATGCTATAGTAACAAGCCATAGCTCCTGGACTCAATCCAGTCCTGATGCTGAAGATTTTTGCTGATTGTCTTCCTGTTACAACATCATTTTAGATGTTATAGACATTATAGACGTTACATCCTGTATTTGCTCCTTATAAAATCAGTTCCTGATGTAAACTGTACTATGTTTACTAGTAGATTACTGTATTTGTTTTCCTAATTAAATAAATATGACTATGGCTGAGTTTAGGAATAAGTTTATTAGAGGGACAGTGCAGGTAGGAGGGATTAGAATTATATAGGGAGAGGGGTACTGAGGATTGAGCCACCAGGACGGAGATGGAGAGGAAGGCCATTTGTTTTTGGTAACCAGTAACAAGTGTTGTAACAAGTTTAAAGATGAATACTATAGTGATAAGCCATAGCTCCTGGACTTAATCTAGTCCTGATGCTGAAGATTTCTGCTGATTTTCTCCCTGTTAAAACTAGGGATGCATCGATACCATTTTTTCCCAACCGAGTACAAGTACATGTATTTTTGTACTTGCCGATACCGATACCAATACCTATTTAGAATACCGTTTTTTTTTTTAACAAACACACGTGAGAAGTGATGAGAAGTTTAATGATACCACGTCCAAAAATGCACGTCAACAAGTAGCGAGTGATCAAAGTCTTTGTGCGCTGACGTGATGAAATCAAGGAGGAAAAATAAATGAATCTGAGTGGATTTGGCAACACGAATAGCATGGATTGTTCTGTAGTGAGTTGGAGGTTATTAAATATTTTTGCAATGTTGGTGTTTTGTTGTTATGTTTTGTAGAGAACGATCAGGTCAGAAATACTGTAAAACGTGTGTGTGTGTGCCGGTGTATTATGATAGAAACTAGATTATCCCCCTGTCCCACCTGTTTACACTCCTCTCCTGCGTTTCCCCTCACACCGTATCCTGCGTTCTCATTGGCTGTTCGACATGTCACTCATTCCCAGTCGCACATCTGAGAACAGATATCTGACGTGCTAGAAAACTCGAGCGCTTGGTGAGCCGGTCGGATCGAGTTGTTGGATAGTTCACACTTAGCGATCAAGAGCCGAGTTCTGATCGCAGAGCGAACGCCGAGTTGCTCCCGAGCCGGCAAATCTAGCGCCGACCAGTCGCCAAGCGAAAATCAGGGCAAAAATCGTGTAGTGTGAACTAGGCATAACGCAGCAACGTGCACTAGGCACATGGTATCGGATGTTTAGTATCGGATCCTCGTTTGCGAGTACGAGTACAAGTTAATGAGCGCGGTATCGGGCAAATACCCGATACCAGTATCGGTACTCATGCATCTCTAGTTAAAACCCTTAGTTGTACTATCTAGGGTTCAAGTAAAGGAAATCTTTAAAGAGTGTATGAAAAGATATTTCCAACATTGTAACATTTTTTAAACATTAGCTGCTCTGTCTACATTAATGGGTGTGGTCTTAATGTTCATCATTATAGATGTTACATCCTGCCTTTGCTCCTTATAAAGTCAGTTCCTGATGTAAACTGCACTAGGTTTACTAGTAGATTACTGTATTTCTTTTCCTAATTTAAATAAATATGATCAGATTTCAGTTTAAGCTCATAATTTGTGTGTGCTGCCTCTCAGGTAATGCTTAGATGACCTAAATAAAATACATTCTACAATAAAGAACAAGTCTAACATATTTTTCTTCTCCGTCTAGGTTCTTTAATTTCCAAAGACGTTCATCAAAAACCTGCGGATGTGCTGTGTTCCTCCGGGGAAGATGTAACTCTTACCTGCAGTCACAAAATCCAAAGCTATGACACAATTCTGTGGTATCAGCGATCACTTGGAAACACCAGCATGAAACTCATCGGCTATGCAGCTTATGCCAGTCAAAAAACGTATGAGAAGGAATTTGAAGGGAAATTTAGCATGACTGGAGATGGACAATCATCGGTTTCTCTACATTTTACTCAAACTGAAGATATGAAGGACAGAGTTATGTATTTCTGTGCAGCTTATATACACAGTGATGAATATGCCCTGTGCTAATAACAAAAACCATGCATGCAGAAACTGACACCTGCTTAACCACACAATGTCAAATCGAACATGACTGGCATCATTATTCCATAATCACAAGCCTGACAGTGCATCTATCGCTTGTGAGGTCTTTTTTAATTTTCTGTGCACTACATGGTGTGTAATCCTAGGTTATTTCAGCTCAGAAATATCTCACGTGCATAATGTAAGCTGTTCAAGACTCTGCTGCTTATCGACCTATAATGTCATCCTTAAAATCTACTAAACAAGCAATATTGTCGGATAAAAGCCTGATTAACCTATTATACACATGGTTCAGCAGAACATTTTTCCAAAGTTATGCAAATCACAAAAAGAGAGAGCGCTGGAAGTGGCAAATGAGAAGTGATGACTATGGACGTGTTTAGGGATGAGTTTATTAGAGGGACAGTGCAGGTAGGAGGGATTAGAATTATATAGGGAGAGGGGTACTAAGGATTGAGCCACCAGGACGAAGATGGAGAGGAAGGCCAAAGCCACCTCCTTTCTCGTTTCTACACTCACTGTCCATTTCATCAGCTCCACTTACCATATAGAAGCACTTTGTGGTTCTACAATTAATGACTGTACTCCATCTGTTTCTCTGAATGCTTTGTTAGCCCCCTTTCATGCTGTTCTTCAGTGGCCAGGACCACTACAGAGTAGGTATTATTTGGGTGGTGGATCATTCTCAGCACTGCACTGACACTAACATGGTGGTGTGTTGTGCTGGTATGAGTGGAAAAGACACAGCAGCGCTGCTGGAGTTTTTAAACACCTCATTGTCACTGCTGGATTGAGAATAGTCCACCAACCAAAAATATATCCAGCCAACAGCTGCCCATGGTCAGCATTCTGTGACCATCTCAAAGATGACCAACTCAAACAGCAGCAATAGATGAGCAATCGTCTCTGACTTTACATCTACAAGGTGGACCAACTAGGTAGGAGTGTCTAATAAAGTGGACAGTAAGTGGACACAGTGTGTGTTGTGCTGGTGGGTGGATCAGACCACTAACACACCACCACCATGTCATTGTCACTGCAGTGCTGAGAATGATCCACCACCCAAATGATACCTGCTCTGTAGTGGTCCTGGAAGAGTCCTGACCATTTAAGAACAGCATGAAAGGGGGCTAACAAAGCATGCAGAGAAACAGATGGACTACAGTCAGTAATTGTAGAACTACAAAGTGCTTCTATATGGTAAGTGGAGCTGATAAAATGGACAGTGAGTGTAGAAACAAGGAGGTGGTTTTAATGTTACGGCTGATCAGTGTATGTACTGTATATGTTTGACCCAACAGTCACAAACGTCACATAAGTGGGTGTGATCATTGTGTTGTGTTTGTGAGATCACAAAAACATTTGATGTCAAACCGAGCCATATCCTGTGTCAAATTCTACTGATTTGTCTGGGTGGAGGACACATTTTTACCAGTTTAAAACTCTCAACATGGTCAGATTTCCATTTAAAATTATACTTTGTGTGTCCTCTCTCTCAGGTGCCTTTAATGTTGATTTAATTATACAAACTTATATGAAATGTAAAATTATATCTGTTAAATGGATGATATTGTGCATGTTTAACTTTTTCATTTGTCATCATCCAGGACTTTTGGTTTGCCAAGATGTTGATCAAAGTCCGACTGATGTGCTGTGTTTGCCTGAGGAGAATGTGACTCTTACCTGCAGTCACAACATTCCAAGCTACGACACAATATTGTGGTATCAGCGAAATCACACAGACACCGCTCTAAATCTTATCGGATATGTCCGAACGACTGCTGTTAATCGAATTGAAGAAGAATATAGTGGACGTTTTGGCATGACTGGGAACGGGAAATCATCAGTCTCACTACATATTTATAAAATAAGACGAGTGGAGGACGGTGCTATGTACTTCTGTGCAGCTTCCTATGCACAGTGCTACAGATGCTATTATTTCATATCAAAAACCTGTCTTTATTCAACTGCACAGCTTGACACACCTGCTTAACCACTAAAGAAGCAAGATCACACATACACCGATCAACCATAACATTAAAACCACTTCCTTGTTTCTACACTCACTGCCCATTTTATCGGCTTCACTTACCATATAGAAGCACTTTGTAGTTCTACAATTACTGACTGTAGTCCATCCGTTTCTCTGCATGCTTTGTTATCTCCCTTTCATGCCGTTCTTTAATGGTCAGGACTCTCACAGGACCACTACAGAGTAGGTATGAGTGGATAAGACACAGCAGCACTGGTGGAGTTTTTAAACACCTCACTGTCACTGCTGGACTGAGAATAGTCCACCAACCAAAAATATCCATCCAACAGCACCCTGTGGGCAGTGTCCTGTGACCACTGATGAATGTCTAGAAGATGACCAACTCAAACAGCAGCAATAGATATGTGATCGTCTCTGACTTTACATCTACAAGGTGAACCAACTAGGTAGGAGTGTGTAATAGAGTGGACAGTAAGTGGACACGGTATCTAAAAACTCCAGCAGCACTGCTGTGTCTGATCCACTCATCACTGCAGTGCTGAGAATGATCCAACACCTAAATAATACTTTCTCTGTGGTGGGTCCTGTGGTGGTCCTGACCATTGAAGAACAGGGTGCAACAGCAGGCTAAAAAGGTATGTAGAGAAATAGATGGACTACAGTCAGTAATTGTAGAACTACAAAGTGTTCTATATGGTAAGTGGAGCTGATAAAATGGACAGTGAGTGTAGAAACAAGGAGGTGGTTTTAGTGTTATGGTTGATTGGTGTATGACGTTACAAGTTGTGATGTCATTTCTGTCATTTCCCTGAAGACATCAGGTCAGATTAGTTTGTGCTTCATGCCATCATGCTGGATGTTCGACGTGCTGGTGTGCTATTGGCTCTGCTTACAGGTATGCCATGTAATATCCATTATCCTACATAAGATGCGTCTGAAATCATTCATAAAGTGTTATAAACTAATACATGCATTTATTTTTTTATATTTCTGTTTTCTTAACAGCCCAATCCTTTTGTCAAGATGTTCTACAGTTTCCTACTGCGATATTCTCCAATCCTGACAGCATGGTCGAACTGCACTGCAATCACTCCGTAAAGAACTATGATACAATATTATGGTACCAGGTCTCAGCTAACGATACAGCATTAAAACTTCTCGGGCTTGTGTATTACAAATCAGTGACTGTTGAGAAACCATATCAAGAGAAGTTTAATGTGACTGGTGATGGAGAAAAGGCTGCATCTCTTAAAATAAAACATGTAGAAGCATCTGACGGGGGTGCTGTTTATTTCTGTGCAGCACGTGTTACACTGTGGTGCAAAATACTTATCTCCCTTTAACAAAAACCCAGCAGATTATCAGAAACTGCACACCTGCATGAGGCAGGACCGCTATGCACTGCATTTATACTGGCAGATGAAGTGGAATATGTTTGCACTACAAGGGTTTCCACCCAAATCAATAAGACACAGTTAAAGTCTATGTACACTCAAGTGACATGTCACTGCAGTCTTGGAAATGTACTGATTCCCACCACTTTATCCTGATCAGGGCCACAGGGCCACCAAAGGAACCCTGGTTCTTGAACCGGTTCTGTTAGGGTTGCTTCGAACCTTGGTGTTTTGTAGAGAACCGACCCGCATTTCCACCAGTTTTTGGAAACCAAGAAGGCATCATCAACGGTGGGCATTACATAAAGAAAGGGCCAGCAAAAGAACCCTGGTTCTTGAACCGGTTCTGTTCAGGTTTCTTCGAACCTTGGTGTTTTGTAGAGAACCGACCCGCATTTCCACCAGTTTTTGTGAACCAAGCATGCGTCATCAACGGTGGACGTTACACAAAGAAAATAAAGAATAGTAACATGATGGCGTAGTGTGTAGATTATGTGCGAGCATTTGTGCTGTTGTTACAGATGTTCGTTTTTATGCAAAAAGCATCGCTCAACTATTGGTAATAAGAAGACGTAGACGTGTTTGTTGCAGTTGTTGTTTTCTTTAGTTCAGTGACGTGAGAAGCGTTTTGCGCTGCGCTCTCACCGTGACCCTCGGCACAGATAGCCGATTTGCTCAGCGCTCGGCTTGAGCGATAAAACATCTCTAAAGTTCCTGTTAGGAGTCGGTCTGGTTCCCAGACGGCCACCAGGGGGGGCCGACCCGCGATTCACACAGTTAACCCCAGTGCTCGCACTGAAAGAGGCCGATCAACTCCCTCTGCGCCCACCAGAGGGAGCCAAACCCGTGAGCTTCCGCCGGCTGCCACCAGAGGGCGCACAGCCCGTAGTTCGACCAGGGGGAGAAGAACTACAAATCCCAAGGCACCCTCAGGCAATCAGCAGCGACGAGGAACACCTGGCTGAGTTGGTATTTAAAGCAGCGCTCAGCCAGGTGTCCTCGTCACACCCTTGTTCTTTTGTGCTCTGTTGCACGTTAGATTAGGGACACAGGTAACGCGAGGCCTCATAGAGGGTTTGCGGTAGGCCCAGGGGCCGAGGTAATAAAAGGAACTCAGGGAAAGATTAGGTTTTGGTGTGACTCCTTTGCACTCTCCTAACTTTACCAGGAGAATTGCGTACTCCGAATCTCTTCCTCTTTCCATTGTTTTGGCTGCCTGGTGAACCAGCAGTGCTCACGAGCTCCACCCCGCGCCTTGGGTTCGAGCTCGCACAGGCTCCTCCTCCGATCAGTACTCTGAGAAGGAGAGGCTCGCCTCACGCATCTTTCTCGCTATCTCTCGCATCTAGCTCCGGACCCGCGGGGTCGGAGCACTCGCGCCGAGCGCTCAAGCGGATCTCGGTGTTGGCTGGCCACGGCGGTGTTCGCTACCAGCACCCATCCCCGCTCCGCCTTGAGTGTCGCGTTGGTAAAGTCTAAGCACCTCGGTTCGCTTACGCGAATATTGACCCACTAGTCTCGAGGGAGACTAAACTTGATATAAACCCGAGTCGCGGAGAACTAACCGGATCGGGTACGATCACAAAAAATAACTATATATATATATATATATATCTATTACCTTTTTTGTTGTTATCCGCTCGAAGGATTTCCTGGGTTCTTATACCTAGAATAACTCCTTAGTTTGATATCGCTATAGATTCTCATTATTATTAATACAAGTAGAACAAATAAAAGCGATCCTTAGTTTGCCCTTCAATTTGCCCACCGGCGCTAGCAACGTCAGCGGCGCTGTGGCTCGCTCGGTTGCGTCATAGCGTGTGTGTGTCTGAGTTCGCCGGTTCGAATCTCGCTAGCGGGGTTGCCGTGAGCGCGGGGAAAGTAATTTATTGTGCAGTGCACACGAGATCCTTTTGGATCTTTCTTTTGTTTAAACACTTTGGAGGACTGCGATCTACTCGTTGTGTTACGTTTGGGGTTTTATTTATATTTAGATATTTCAGTTGGCTTGGGCTCGCCCGGCCCCTCCTCTTTCATTCGGTGGAGATAGTCACCTAATTTGTGTAGCCTACTCTAAACCGGCCGCTCTCTCCTCCGGCCGGCGTGCCCGCGATTGAGTCCTCACCTTACATATATCATAACAGTTCCACAACACGAACATCCATCTGTGTGAAATAACCATCAAATCCACCCTAAAAGCTCCACATGTATTTGTGTTTAGCTGTATTAACTTCACGTGTGGTGGTTCTGCAGCTCGGGGTTCTGAGTCCGCTTCTCAAGAGAGTCAAAAAGTTTCACCTAAAAAAAGCATAACGTGGCTTAATGTAGTAAAAGTACAACACACAAACACTAAACTTCTTATTACAGGTTATAAGCGCTCTGTACTGCCCAAATTCAATGCTCAGTGTTTTAGTACAACAAGCCACATTAAGCTTTATTTTTCACATCAAGCGTTTTTCGTACTGTCCGGGTCACTTTTACCACCTCATATCACACAGTTCATCTCTTTGAAAATGTCAGCGGCAAACTGGCTAAAAATTTAATCATGTGAACTTTAAATGATGAAAGTGCAGCACAACTTTCTCATGTGAAGTCACCCAAACCTCTACACTGTGACACACCCACAGATGTCACGGTTCGCACTGAAAAATCATGTATACTGTGGTGCCAGATTAGAACGCTAGGAACCTCTTTTTTTCGGTGGAAACACGCAGAACCGGTTCAAAGAGCTGGATCCGCGTCAGTGGAAAAGGAGTAAGTGGGTCTGGTTCATTGGAAAGGCAGGAAACACCCCAGACAGGTCACTATTCAATTACAGGGCAGACACACATACAAAATGAAACATGATGGACGAGGTAAAAGAAGATTCATTAACTATTATGAATCTTTGCTGACACTGATGTACTTGTGCGCTGTGAGTGGAGGACAATGATGCATCAGTCTCACTGGGCAGTGGTAGGTATGGATAAGGTACTGGACTAGTAATCAAAAAGCTTGCTGGTTCAGGCCCCACTACTGCCAAGTTGCTACTGTTGGACCCTTGAGCAAGGCCCTTAATTCTCATTTGCTTAGATTGTATTCAGTCATAGTTGTAAGTCGCTTAGGTTAAAAGCATCTGCTAAATGCTCATTCACTCACTTTCTTAATTGCTTATCCAATTACCAATTAGGGTCCCAGGGTGTGTGTGTGCCCAGGGGTGTGTGTGGGTGTTGGTGCTGGAGCCTATTCCAGCTTTTCAATGGGTGCAAGGCACACAGTAACACCCTCGACGTGACACCAGTCCATCACAGGGCAGACACACATACGCACACATACACACCTATTCACCTATAGGGCAATTCAGTGTCTCCAATTAACCTGACTGCATGTTTTTGGACTGTGGGAGGAAACCGGAGCTCCTGGAGGAAAGCAAACTCCGCACAGAAAGAACCCAAACTTCCCCGCCTGGGGATCGAACCCAGGACCTCCTTGCTATGAGGTGACAGAGCTACCCACCGAGCCACCTACCTCCCGCTGCTACATGCTGCAAATGTAAATTTGAATGATGCACGCAAACCCTACCGTCTACCAAATACCCTTATCACATCATCTCAACCGCTTATAGCAATACACATTAAACCACAGTCGTCTATGTACTCATGTTACATGCTTATGATGTCATTTCCTAGCTCTGAATATATGAGGACTGATCAGTGCTTTAACTCCAGAATCAAAATGATCAAGACTCTCGTCACAGTCGCTGTCGTGTTAGAGTTTTTGCCAGGTATAATTTTTTATTTTATTTCATAATGAACCTCTTTTATTTATATGTTTGAAATGGCTTAATAACTGCAACTAATAAAACTAAAAGAAATAAGTAGTTGATGTAAGTATATAATATACTGTAATAAGTGATGTAAATTATGATTGTGCAATTGTGTCATCATAGATTAGTAGGGTTGGTGTGGCACAGCTCCAAAGACATGGATTTAATCACCTCCTCTGGTTACTGCCTGTATGGAGTTTGGAATTGTCTCCGTGTCTGTGTGAATTTAGTCTGGGTATTTGTTTGCCCCAACTGTTTGTGTCCTATGATAACCTACCACCCTGTCAGGGTGTGTTCCTGTCCTGTACCAAGTGTATTCTGGATAGGCTTCAGACCTTCATCAGAGAAATTCTGACTCTGATAAAGCTGTTCCTAAAGACACACATTATGAATTTATAAATTAAAACTTTCATGTTATTGTTTCTTTCATTTAACAGGACTGTCATTCAGTTCCAGAGTCCTTCAAGAGCCTCTTGATGTGATAAAGAATGAACATGAATCTGTAAGGATGAAGTGCTCTCAAAATATCCAAAGCTATAATATGATTATTTGGTACAAACAGTCAAGCGTTGGAGACCTACAGCTGCTGGGTTATCTCTACAGAGAAAACAAGCATATAGAATCTGGGTTGGATATGAAAATTCAGCTAGATGGAAATGGAGCAAATAACAGCACTTTGATACTGGATAGTATCTCAGCAGACACCACTGCAGTGTATTTCTGTGCTGCAAGTATTTCCACAGTGCTGAGAGACTTTAACTATGCCTACAAAAACCTCACACTGACACAGGCCATACTATGAACATACTGCATGGCTTTCCATTAAGTGTTGTTTAATGAGCTGGGGGGAAAAATCTGTTAGGTGCCCCCACCAAAACAACACTACTGTCTTTAAATAAAATTAGTGATCAAACCATATTTTTATTCCATTTTGTATGCTGCATGCATGTAAACTGCATGCATGTAAATGTGAATAAATGTGTGTGAGTAATGAGTTGTACTGGTCATAGAAGGGTATAGGTTTTATATAATTATATCGATGGGTAGTACTGTCACCTCACAGCAAGAAGGTCATGGGTTCGATCCCCAGGTGCAGTGGTCTGGGTTCTTTCTGTGTGGAAAGATGTTCTCCCCATGTCTCTGTGGGTATCCTCCCGGTGCTGCAGAGGTTTTGTGTAACCAGTAATTACCAGTCTTGTCATATAACCAAAGTTTGTAAAACATGATGTTAATAAATAAATTATACATAATACACCGATCAGCCATACCATTAAAACCACCTCCTTGTTTCTATACTCGCTGTCCATTTTTTCAGCTTCACTTACCATGTAGAAGCACTTTGTAGTTCTACAATTACTGACTGTAGTCCATCTGTTTCTCTGCATGCTTTGTTAGCCTCCTTTCATGCTGTTCTTTAATGGTCAGGACTCTGCAGGACCACTACAGAGCAGGTATTATTTGGGTGGTGTGTCATTCTCAGCAATGCAGTGACACTGACATGGTGGTGGTGTGTTAGTGTGTGTTGTGCTGGTATGAGCTCAGACACAGCAGCCCTGCTGGAGTTTTCAAACACCTCACTCTCACTGCTGGACTGAGAATAGTCCACCAACCAAAAATATCCAGCCAACAGCACCCTGTGGGCAGCATTCTGTGACCACTGATGAAGGTCTAGAAGATGAACCATGTAGGAGTGTCTAATAGAGTGTCTAACAGAGTAGATACGGTATTTAAAAACTCCAGCAGCGCCGCTTTGTCTGATCCACTCATACCAGCACAACACACACTAACACACCACCATCATGTCATTGTCACTGCAGTGCCAAAAATGATCCACCACCTGAATAATACCGGCTCTGACCATTGAAGAACAGGGTGAAAGCAGGCTAAAAAGATATGTAGAGAAACAGATGGACTACAGTTAGTAATTGTAGAACTATAATGTGCTTTGATATGGTAAGTGGAGCTGATAAAATGGACAGTGAGTGTAGAAACAAGGAGGTGGTTTTATTGTTATGGCTGATCAGTGTATATGTCATAAAATCGCGTCACAGACCATGAATTATGCAATTTGTGAAAACACGGACGTGAATTTATGTCTCTCAGCTATTAAGGTAGGCTGTGCTGTGTATTGTAGCTCCCATTTAATCTATCATTCAGTTTATGTGTTGTGTGATGTTATTTAATGACTGCTGTGAAATGTGGCACTTTTGATTAAAAATCAGTGAAATGTGTGATTTTTGAAAACAAGGTTTATGAAATTAAGCAAATTTCCCCGTGAATTTAGTACGACCCTGATGATACATAATTATATAAAACCTTAACCTCTCTAACAAGTACAATTTCTTTATGCATTCCTAATACATGCATATGAAGTTGCCTTTTAGCTCCTTAGTTCATTATTTGAATTATTTGATAATATGAATCAAATTTATGTTGTTAGACTTAACCCCAATGCAATAGCTTTAACAGAATATACACTGATAAGTCAACATTAAAACCACCTCCTTGTTTCTACACTCCCTGTCCATTTTATCAGCTTCACTTACCATGTAGAAGCACTTTGTAGTTCTACAATTACTGACTGTAGTCCATCTGTTTCTCTACATACTTTTTTTTTCTCTACATACTTGGATGATTCTCAGTACTGCAGTGACTGACATGGTGGTGGTGTGTTAGTGTGTGTGATGTTGGTATGAGTGGATCAGACAGCAGCGCTGCTGGAGTTTTTAAATACCGTGTCCACTCACTGTCCACTCGGTTAGACACTTCTACCTACCTACCCACAACACACACTAACACACCACCATAATGTCAGTGTCACTGCAGTGCTGAGAATGATCCACCACTCAAATAATACCTACTCTGTAGTGGTCCTGGTTGAATCCTGACCATTGAAGAGCATGCAGAGGAACAGATGGACTACAGTCAGTAAATGTAGAACTACAAAGTGCTTCTATATGGTAAGTGGAGCTGATAAAATGGACAGTGAGTGTAGAAACAAGGAGGTGGTTTTAATGTTATGGCTGAGCAGTGTATACTCTATAGATAAAATGTCTAACAACAAGTATGTTCTGCACTATTGTATTTTTTTCTGGTTAGTAGGTGATTGATTAAGAGAGACTATAAATATAAAGGAAGCATCAGCACTTTATGTGCATCTTAATGCATGTTAGTTTTTAAATATTTTTTGTGTGATTTAATTTCTCATTTTTAAAGATTAAAAGTCTTTGGCTGGCCATGTAAACTTTATTATTATTACAAACAGGGGGCAGTAGAGATGCACTGAAAAGTAGAGCAAAGCAGCATTGAGTTTTATTTAAATTCATCATCCATCACTCAACCAGACCCACTGCTTTCAGACTGCTATTACAACTATCTGTTATTACTACCATCATGTTTAGCACTCTAGTCATTTACATGCTATTGCAGTGCTTCTTTGGTGAGTTTAGGCTTTACCTCCTTCTTTAGTCTATTCAATGTCAAACTCATTGAAGTTTTTAATCGTTTATTCTTCTTAAAGGGAGCTCGATGTGTCTCACAGTTACACAGTTTCCTTCCAACCTTCTGCTGCAACCTGGTGAATCAATGAACATCACCTGCAGCCATCATGACAAAAACTACGACAAAATCTACTGGTATCAGCAGATTAACCAGCAAGATCTGAAGCTCCTCGGTTTTCTGAACTTCAGGCAGCCTAATGAAGAAAAAAAGGGATTTAAACTTTCAGGAGATGCAGAAAAGGAAGGTTTCCTCACTGCGACGTCTGTAACGGTGGATTACAGAGCTTTTTATTACTGTGCAGTCAGTAAACCACAGTGCTGTACACAAACTGAAACGTGCACTGAAAACCCTGTCACCTGATGCATTTGCTTAAATGATAAGAGCTAGAAGCCATACAGTCTAAATCCTGCTTGTGCCAGGAGTTTTATACATTTTAGGAACTGCACCTCCCTCTGTTTCACTGCTGAGAGATACCCTAACACCTCCTTCATTTGTTTTACTGTTGAGAACTACCCCAAACCCAATTCCTCTGTCTGACTGATGAGAACTACCTCAACCCCAGTTCCTCTGCTTGACTGCCGAGAACTACTTCAACCCCAATTCCTCTGCTTGACTGCTGATAACTAACCCAATCCCAGTTCCTCTGTATGATTGCTGAGAACTACCCCAACCCCAATTCCTCTGTTTAATTGTACTTGATTGAACTCTTGACAGAGTTTGCTGCTGACCTTTTCCAAGCACCTCCAATGAGACAAGGCACCTTGATATGACATGGTTAAAGCAACTCAGGAAGTACAAACAATGCTTAACATGACTTATTGTGCTAAACTATGACTAAGGAATTTTATTAGTGCAGAGAACTTATGACCAGTAAGAATTAAGAGAGGTTTAGTGTTCCTGTGTTGTTCTTTTAGTATGTTAAGCCACATTAAACGTTTTAGAATCTCTCGGAAAAGCTGATCCTCAATTTCTCAGCACCCCGAGCTATAACACAAGTTTAAAAGTGAAAGAGTTAGGAAAATACAGCTAAACCTAGCTGTATGTGGATGCTTTCAGAGTGGATTTGATGGTTGTTTCACACAAATTCATATTCGTGTCATGGTGCACTTTGGAGATGTTTTACTGCACCACTCAAGCAAAGCGCTGAGCAAAGTGGTGGTTTATGCCAAGGCACACGGTGAGCTAAGAGCAAAAACGCTTATCATGTGAATGCGCCCGTACTCTGTTTTCTAAGTACAATTTTCCAACCGAACCCCCTGTTTTACTACAGAGATTTACCCCAATTCCCCTTACTCTGTTTGCTAGGAACTTCTTCAACCAAACCCTGTGCGTTTACCCCAACCATCCATACCGGGACACAGATATTATTGAATAGCAATAGGTATCCAAAGCTTTAGTCAAATAGCTACTGTTAGGCATTTTTACTCTGTTATACAAAGCAATTCTCAAAATACATGGGTTCTCATGGCTTGACAGGGTTCCAAATCTCTGAAGTTATCATTGCACAAAAACTGCTTCTCCTTATACTGCTTCAGCATACTTACATTCAAACACTGGCTGAGGTCTTTTTTGTCCCATTTTGGATATTTCTTTCCACTGGCCAGCAACAGATTTACAAAGAAAGCCCTAATATACATGGAGGATTACATTACACACACTGTGTTCCTCACCTTCTCATGCTGGTACCTCGACCAGACATTAAGAGTTGCTGTTCAAGCCACAAGGAGGTGATTCCCAAGAAGAGAGAGAGGGCAAGAAAGCATCAATCAAAATTTTCTTTGGTGTAACCACTTGGTCAGGGTCTCACATGGGGTGCAAAGTGTAAATGCACCACACACAGGGTGCTAGCCCATTGGGGGAAAAGAAGTACTCAATAGCAGAGTGAAGACAGGTACAAGTTATGTCACATGATGCTAAACTTAACATAAATAAGACACACCCCTACACCAATATAGACAAGTATACAATATGCAGAAAGATAGATGCAGCAGTTTGTACCAAGCTTACAATTTGGACCTAGCAATCACTTAACTTCAAAGCTAACATTATTAAAGACATGATTAGAGTCACTGTTTTTGTCTTCATAATTAGAGGTATGGCTAAAATTAACTGCATTTATTTTTATTATAAATTTCTAAAATAATAATGTCTAATTATGTGTGTATTTTTTTTCTATAGCTTCAGTCATCTCATCTCTTATTATCAATCAATCTCCTTCACATCTGCTCAGAACTCCTGAGCAAAAAGAAGCAAAGCTCAGCTGCAGACACGGTGATACCAGCTACCCTTACATGTACTGGTATCAACAAAAGAGTGATGGAGCATCCATTGAGCTCATTGGTATGCTGCACTATGAAAAATACACACCAGAAGAGAAGTTCAAAGCCAGATTCAACGTTTCTGGACACTCCAAGGGAGACGCATTTCTGCTAATCTCAGATATTAGCACTACAGACAGTGCAGTATATTTCTGTGCTGCTAGTTTCCACAGTTATGCATCTTCCTTCTGTCTTTAACAAAAAGCTGCATAGCAAACACCTGTTTATAAGATCTGGTCTCTAACATTTTATAATGTAATGCAATATAAAAAAAGTACCAGTAGAGGTCACTGATTAAAATGATTGTGTACACTACAGTAGAGCCAAACAACAACAGGAATTCACATTAAAAAAAAAAAAACATTAGCATATGCATTCACACATTTACATTTGGAATATCAATGCCTGTGAGCCAGAATATCAAATGTCACAGTCAGGGATACATTAAATGTTGGCCTATGTTAGTTACTCAAAGTATGCATGTTAAATGTTGCAGATATGAACAGACACATTGATAAGTGACATTAAAATGGGCCAAATCATTATTACTAAACAACTGGGTTTCTAATTTCTCTTAAACAGCAAGGAAGCTTGGACAGCTGTGGTAAATACAAACAAACAGTGGTTTCCTGGAGGGACAAGTCATGAACCACAAGGCAAGATTAAGAGAACCTGGAAATTTCAATATAGGGCAAGGCCACTGACCACTGTTAAATGTGTGTGATTTCAATGCGTTTTGAGCCATGAGACAGTATTACATGGGAAAAACAGTCATGCTACTGTGACAAATAACACTGTCTTGAAAGTACTTCAGAAATCTGTTGATGTCCATTGCTGCATCAAGAAATGCCACATGAAGCCTTTTTATGCAAAGAGAAAGCCACACATCAATTCTATGTAAAAACATTACAGAGTTCAAAAAGCCCATGCTCTGGGTGGGTGTGGATAGATGGATGAATGCTTAGGTAAATACAATTAATGTTTGGATGGATGGATGCTTAAGTAGATACGCTGGATGGATGGATGGATGCTTAGGTAGATATGCTGGATGGATGGATGGTTAGGTAGATACGTTGGATGGATGGATGGATGGATGCTTAGGTAGCTACGTTGGATGGATAAATGTTTGGGTAGATATGGATGGTTAAATGGATGCTTAAGTAGATACGATGGATGGATGCTTAGGTAGATACGCTGGATGAATGGATGTTTAGGTAGATACGATGGATGGATGGATGGATGGATGGACACTGAGGTAGATATGATGGATGGATAAATGTTTAGATAGAAATGATGAATAGATGAATGGATGCTTAGGTAGACACGATGGATGGATGGATGTTTAGGTACATACGATGGATGGATGGATGGATGCTTGGTAGATACAATGGATGGATGGATGTCAGTGCTAGTTCATTGGGAGGTAAGACAGGTACAAATTATGTCACATGATGCTTAACTTAACATGAATAGGACACACCCCTACACCAAAATACACAAGTGATAGAGAGATGCAGCAGTTTGTACCAAGCTTTCAATCTGGACCTAGTGATCACTGTCAACACCCAAGCCAACAATATTAGACATGATTAGACCTATTGTAATTGTCTTCATTATTAGAGGTATGGCTAAAATTAACTGCATTTATTTTGATATTAATTTCTGGAAAAATAATTTCTATTATTATTTATGTATTTTTTCTACAGCTTCAGTCGTCTCATCTCTTATTATCCATCAATCTCCTTCACATCTATTCAGAACTCCTGAGCAAAAAGAAGCAAAGCTCAGCTGCAGACATGGTGATACCAGCTACCTTTACATGTACTGGTATCAACAAAAGAGTGATGGAGCATCCATTGAGCTCATTGGTATGCTGCAAAATGAAAGACATACACCAGAAGAGAAGTTCAAAGCCAGATTCAAAATTTCGGGACGCTCCACGGGAGACGCATTTCTGCTAATCTCAGATATTAGCACTACAGACAGTGCAGTATATTTCTGTGCTGCTAGTATACACAGTTATGCATCTTCCTTCTGTCTTTAACAAAAAGCTGCATATCAAACACCTGTTTATAAGATCTGGTCTCTAACATTTTATAATGTAATGCAATATAAGAGAAGTACCAGTAGAGGTCACTGATTAAAATGATTGTGTACACTACAGTAGGGCCAAACACTGGCAGACACCAACACCAGTGATTCTCATTAAAAACCATTAGCATATGCATTAACACACATTTACATTTGGAATATCAATGCCTGTGAGCCAGAATATCAAATGTCACAGTCAGGGATACATTAAATGTTGGCCTATGTTAGTTACCTAAAGTACACATGTTAAATGTTGCAGATATGAACTGGCATGTTGATGTGGTAAAGTGACATTAATAAGGGCCAAATCATTATCACTAAACAACTGGGTTTCTAATTTCTCTTAAACAGCACGGTGGTTTCCTGGAGGGACAAGCCATGAACCACAAGGCAAGATTAAGAAAACCTTAAGAAAAATCTCAATATAGGGCAAGGCCACTGACCACTGTTAAATGTGTGTGATTTCAATGTGTTTTGAGCCATGAGACAGTATTACATGGGAAAAACAGTTATGCTACTGTGACAAATAACACTGTCTTGGGGGTACTTCAGAAATCTGTTGATGCCCATTGCTGCATCAAGATGGATAGATGGACGCTTGGGTAGATATGATGGATGGATGGACTCTTAGGTAGATATGATAGATGGATGGAGGCTTAGGTAGATATGATGGATGGATGGACTCTTAGGTAGATATGATGGATGGATGGACTCTTAGGTAGATATGATGGATGGATGGACTCTTAGGTAGATATGATGGATGGTTGGAAGCTTAGGTAGATATGATGGATGGATGGATGGACTCTTAGGTAGATATGACGGATGGATGAATGGATGCTTAGGTAGATATGACGGATGGATGGACTCTTAGGTAGATATGATGGATGGATGGACTCTTAGGTAGATATGATGGATGGTTGGAAGCTTAGGTAGATATGATGGATGGATGGATGGACTCTTAGGTAGATATGATGGATGGAGGGATGGATGATCTCTTAGGTAGATATGATGGATGGATGGAGGCTTAGGTAGATATGATGGATGGATGGATGGATGGACTCTTAGGTAGATATGATGGATGGATGGATGGACTCTTAGGTAGATATGATGGATGGATGGAAGCTTAGGCAGATATGATGGATGGATGGATGGACTCTTAGATATACATGATGGATGGATGGAGGCTTAGGTAGATATAATGGATGGCTGGACGCTTAGGTAGAAAAGCTGGATGGATGGCTGTGTGGATGGATGGATGGCTAGATGCTTCGGTAGATACGTTGGATAGATAAATGTTTAGGTAGATATGATAGATAGATGAATGGATGTTTAGGTACATACGATGGATGGATAGATTATGTTTAGGTACACACGATGGATGGATGGATAGATGCTTAAGTGGATACAATGGATAGATGAATGGATGTCAGTGCTAGTTCATTGGGAGGTAAAGACAGGTACAAGTTATGTCACATGATGCTAAACTTAACATGAATAGGACACACCCCTACACCAAAATACACAAGTGTGCAATATGCAGAAAGAGAGATGCAGCAGTTTGTACCAAGCTTTTAATCTGGACCTAGTGATCACTGTCAACACCCAAGCCAACAATATTAAAGACATGATTAGACCTATTGTAATTGTCTTCATTATTAGAGGTATGGCTAAAATTAACTGCATTTATTTTGATATTAATTACTGGAAAAATAATTTCTATTATTATTTATGTATTTTTTCTACAGCTTCAGTCGTCTCATCTCTTATTATCCATCAATCTCCTTCACATCTATTCAGAACTCCTGAGGAAAAAGAAGCAAAGCTCAGCTGCAGACATGGTGATACCAACTACCTTAACATGTACTGGTATCAACAAAAGAGTGATGGAGCATCCATTGAGCTCATTGGTATGCTGCAAAATGAAAGACATACACCAGAAGAAAAGTTCAAAGCCAGATTCAAAATTTCGGGACGCTCCACGGGAGACGCATTTCTGCTAATCTCAGATATTAGCACTACAGACAGTGCAGTATATTTCTGTGCTGCTAGTTTCCACAGTTATGCATCTTCCTTCTGTCTTTAACAAAAAGCTGCACAGCAAACACCTGTTTATAAGATCTGGTCTCTAACATTTTATAATGTAATGCAATATAAGAGAAGTACCAGTAGAGGTCACTGATTAAAATGATTGTGTACACTACAGTAGGGCCAAACACTGGCAGACACCAACACCAGTGATTCTCATTAAAAACCATTAGCATATGCATTAACACACATTTACATTTGGAATATCAATGCCTGTGAGCCAGAATATCAAATGTCACAGTCAGGGATACGTTAAATGTTGGCCTATGTTAGTTACCTAAAGTACACATGTTAAATGTTGCAGATATGAACTGGCATGTTGATGTGGTAAAGTGACATTAATAAGGGCAAAATCATTATCACTAAACAACTGGGTTTCTAATTTCTCTTAAACAGCACGGTGGTTTCCTGGAGGGACAAGCCATGAACCACAAGGCAAGATTAAGAAAACCTTAAGAAAAATCTAAATATAGGGCAAGGCCACTGACCACTGTTAAATGTGTGTGATTTCAATGTGTTTTGAGCCATGAGACAGTATTACATGGGAAAAACAGTTATGCTACTGTGACAAATAACACTGGCTTGGGGGTACTTCAGAAATCTGTTGATGCCCATTGCTGCATCAAGATGGATAGATGGACACTTGGGTAGATATGATGGATGGATGGACACTTAGGTAGATATGATGGATGGATGGATGGACTCTTATGTAGATATGATGGATGGATGGACTCTTAGGTAGATATGATAGATGGATGGAGGCTTAGGTAGATATGATGGATGGATGGATGGATGGATGCTTAGGTAGATATGATGGATGGATGGATGGATGGACTCTTAGGTAGATATGATGGATGGATGGACTCTTAGGTAGATATGATGGATGGATGGACTCTTAGGTAGATATGATGGATGGATGGAGGCTTAGGTAGATATGATGGATGGATGGATGGAGACTTAGGTAGATATGATGGATGGATGGATGGACGCTTGGGTAGATACGATGGATGGATGGACTCTTAGGTAGATATGATGGATGGACTCTTGAGTAGATATGATGGATGGAGGCTTAGGTAGATATGATGGATGGATGGATGCTTAGGTAGATATGATGGATGGTTGGAAGCTTAGGTAGATATGATGGATGGATAGAGGCTTAGGTAGATATGATGGATGGATGGATGGATGCTTAGGTAGATATGATGAATGGATGGAGGCTTAGGTAGATATGATGGATGGATGGATGCTTAGGTAGATATGATGGATGGTTGGAAGCTTAGGTAGATATGATAGATGGATAGAAGCTTACGTAGATATGATGGATGGATGGATGGATGCTTAGGTAGATATGATGGATGGATGGAAGCTTACGTAGATATGATGGATGGATGGATGGATGCTTAGGTAGATATGATGGATGGTTGGAATCTTACGTAGATATGATGGATGGATGGACTCTTAGGTAGATATGATAAATGGATGGAGGCTTAGGTAGATATGATGGATGGATGGAGGCTTAGGTAGATATGATGGATGGATGGAGGCTTAGGTAGATATGATGGATGGTTGGAAGCTTAGGTAGATATGATAGATGGATAGAAGCTTACGTAGATATGATGGATGGATGGACTCCTAGGTAGATATGATGGATGGTTGGAAGCTTACGTAGATATGATGGATGGATGGACTCTTAGGTAGATATGATGGATGGATGGACTCTTAGGTAGATATGATGGATGGTTGGAAGCTTAGGTAGATATGATAGATGGATGGAGGCTTAGGTAGATATGATGGATGGATGGATGGATGGATGGATGCTTAGGTAGATATGATGGATGGATGGAGGCTTAGGTAGATATGATGGATGGATGGATTCTTAGGTAGATATGATGGATGGATGCTTAGGTAGATATGATGGATGGATGGACTCTTAGGTAGATATGATGGATGGTTGGAAGCTTAGGCAGATATGATGGATGGATGGACTCTTAGGTAGATATGATAGATGGATGGAGGCTTAGGTAGATATGATGGATGGATGGAGGCTTAGGTAGATATGATGGATGGATGGATGCTTAGGTAGATATGATGGATGGTTAGAAGCTTACGTAGATATGATGGATGGATGGACTCTTAGGTAGATATGATGGATGGATGGACTTAGGTAGATATGATGGATGGATGGATGGACTCTTAGGTAGATATGATGGATGGTTGGAAGCTTAGGTAGATATGATGGATGGAGGGATGGATGGACTCAGGTAGATATGATGGATGGATGGACTCAGGTAGATAGGATGGATGGATGGATGCTTAGGTAGATACCATTAGCCATATGCATTAACACACATTTACATTTGGAATATCAATGCCTGTGAGCCAGAATATCAAATGTCACAGTCAGGGATACGTTAAATGTTGGCCTATGTTAGTTACCTAAAGTACACATGTTAAATGTTGCAGATATGAACTGGCATGTTGATGTGGTAAAGTGACATTAATAAGGGCAAAATCATTATCACTAAACAACTGGGTTTCTAATTTCTCTTAAACAGCACGGTGGTTTCCTGGAGGGACAAGCCATGAACCACAAGGCAAGATTAAGAAAACCTTAAGAAAAATCTAAATATAGGGCAAGGCCACTGACCACTGTTAAATGTGTGTGATTTCAATGTGTTTTGAGCCATGAGACAGTATTACATGGGAAAAACAGTTATGCTACTGTGACAAATAACACTGGCTTGGGGGTACTTCAGAAATCTGTTGATGCCCATTGCTGCATCAAGATGGATAGATGGACGCTTGGGTAGATATGATGGATGGATGGACTCTTAGGTAGATATGATAGATGGATGGAGGCTTAGGTAGATATGATGGATGGATGGACTCTTAGGTAGATATGATGGATGGATGGACTCTTAGGTAGATATGATGGATGGATGGACTCTTAGGTAGATATGATGGATGGTTGGAAGCTTAGGTAGATATGATGGATGGATGGATGGACTCTTAGGTAGATATGACGGATGGATGAATGGATGCTTAGGTAGATATGACGGATGGATGGACTCTTAGGTAGATATGATGGATGGATGGACTCTTAGGTAGATATGATGGATGGTTGGAAGCTTAGGTAGATATGATGGATGGATGGATGGACTCTTAGGTAGATATGATGGATGGAGGGATGGATGATCTCTTAGGTAGATATGATGGATGGATGGAGGCTTAGGTAGATATGATGGATGGATGGATGGATGGACTCTTAGGTAGATATGATGGATGGAGGGATGGATGATCTCTTAGGTAGATATGATGGATGGATGGAGGCTTAGGTAGATATGATGGATGGATGGATGCTTAGGTAGATATGATGGATGGTTGGAAGCTTAGGTAGATATGATGGATGGATAGAGGCTTAGGTAGATATGATGGATGGATGGATGGATGCTTAGGTAGATATGATGAATGGATGGAGGCTTAGGTAGATATGATGGATGGATGGATGCTTAGGTAGATATGATGGATGGTTGGAAGCTTAGGTAGATATGATAGATGGATAGAAGCTTACGTAGATATGATGGATGGATGGATGGATGCTTAGGTAGATATGATGGATGGATGGAAGCTTACGTAGATATGATGGATGGATGGATGGATGCTTAGGTAGATATGATGGATGGTTGGAATCTTACGTAGATATGATGGATGGATGGACTCTTAGGTAGATATGATAAATGGATGGAGGCTTAGGTAGATATGATGGATGGATGGAGGCTTAGGTAGATATGATGGATGGATGGAGGCTTAGGTAGATATGATGGATGGTTGGAAGCTTAGGTAGATATGATAGATGGATAGAAGCTTACGTAGATATGATGGATGGATGGACTCCTAGGTAGATATGATGGATGGTTGGAAGCTTACGTAGATATGATGGATGGATGGACTCTTAGGTAGATATGATGGATGGATGGACTCTTAGGTAGATATGATGGATGGTTGGAAGCTTAGGTAGATATGATAGATGGATGGAGGCTTAGGTAGATATGATGGATGGATGGAGGCTTAGGTAGATATGATGGATGGATGGATGGATGGATGGATGCTTAGGTAGATATGATGGATGGATGGAGGCTTAGGTAGATATGATGGATGGATGGATTCTTAGGTAGATATGATGGATGGATGCTTAGGTAGATATGATGGATGGATGGACTCTTAGGTAGATATGATGGATGGTTGGAAGCTTAGGCAGATATGATGGATGGATGGACTCTTAGGTAGATATGATAGATGGATGGAGGCTTAGGTAGATATGATGGATGGATGGAGGCTTAGGTAGATATGATGGATGGATGGATGCTTAGGTAGATATGATGGATGGTTAGAAGCTTACGTAGATATGATGGATGGATGGACTCTTAGGTAGATATGATGGATGGATGGACTTAGGTAGATATGATGGATGGATGGATGGACTCTTAGGTAGATATGATGGATGGTTGGAAGCTTAGGTAGATATGATGGATGGAGGGATGGATGGACTCAGGTAGATATGATGGATGGATGGACTCAGGTAGATAGGATGGATGGATGGATGCTTAGGTAGATACCATTAGCCATATGCATTAACACACATTTACATTTGGAATATCAATGCCTGTGAGCCAGAATATCAAATGTCACAGTCAGGGATACGTTAAATGTTGGCCTATGTTAGTTACCTAAAGTACACATGTTAAATGTTGCAGATATGAACTGGCATGTTGATGTGGTAAAGTGACATTAATAAGGGCAAAATCATTATCACTAAACAACTGGGTTTCTAATTTCTCTTAAACAGCACGGTGGTTTCCTGGAGGGACAAGCCATGAACCACAAGGCAAGATTAAGAAAACCTTAAGAAAAATCTAAATATAGGGCAAGGCCACTGACCACTGTTAAATGTGTGTGATTTCAATGTGTTTTGAGCCATGAGACAGTATTACATGGGAAAAACAGTTATGCTACTGTGACAAATAACACTGTCTTGGGGGTACTTCAGAAATCTGTTGATGCCCATTGCTGCATCAAGATGGATAGATGGACACTTGGGTAGATATGATGGATGGATGGACACTTAGGTAGATATGATGGATGGATGGATGGACTCTTATGTAGATATGATGGATGGATGGACTCTTAGGTAGATATGATAGATGGATGGAGGCTTAGGTAGATATGATGGATGGATGGATGGATGGATGCTTAGGTAGATATGATGGATGGATGGATGGATGGACTCTTAGGTAGATATGATGGATGGATGGACTCTTAGGTAGATATGATGGATGGATGGACTCTTAGGTAGATATGATGGATGGATGGAGGCTTAGGTAGATATGATGGATGGATGGATGGATGGAGACTTAGGTAGATATGATGGATGGATGGATGGACGCTTGGGTAGATACGATGGATGGATGGACTCTTAGGTAGATATGATGGATGGACTCTTGAGTAGATATGATAGATGGATGGAGGCTTAGGTAGATATGATGGATGGATGGATGCTTAGGTAGATATGATGGATGGATGGACTCTTAGGTAGATATGATGGATGGTTGGAAGCTTAGGTAGATATGATGGATGGATGGATGGATGCTTAGGTAGATATGATGAATGGATGGAGGCTTAGGTAGATATGATGGATGGATGGATGCTTAGGTAGATATGATGGATGGTTGGAAGCTTAGGTAGATATGATAGATGGATAGAAGCTTACGTAGATATGATGGATGGATGGATGGATGCTTAGGTAGATATGATGGATGGATGGAAGCTTACGTAGATATGATGGATGGATGGATGGATGCTTAGGTAGATATGATGGATGGTTGGAATCTTACGTAGATATGATGGATGGATGGACTCTTAGGTAGATATGATAAATGGATGGAGGCTTAGGTAGATATGATGGATGGATGGAGGCTTAGGTAGATATGATGGATGGATGGAGGCTTAGGTAGATATGATGGATGGTTGGAAGCTTAGGTAGATATGACAGATGGATAGAAGCTTACGTAGATATGATGGATGGATGGATGGATGCTTAGGTAGATATGATGGATGGATGGACTCCTAGGTAGATATGATGGATGGTTGTAAGCTTACGTAGATATGATGGATGGATGGACTCTTAGGTAGATATGATGGATGGATGGACTCTTAGGTAGATATGATGGATGGTTGGAAGCTTAGGTAGATATGATAGATGGATGGAGGCTTAGGTAGATATGATGGATGGATGGATGGATGGATGCTTAGGTAGATATGATGGATGGATGGAGGCTTAGGTAGATATGATGGATGGATGGATGCTTAGGTAGATATGATGGATGGATGCTTAGGTAGATATGATGGATGGATGGACTCTTAGGTAGATATGATGGATGGTTGGAAGCTTAGGCAGATATGATGGATGGATGGACTCTTAGGTAGATATGATAGATGGATGGAGGCTTAGGTAGATATGATGGATGGATGGAGGCTTAGGTAGATATGATGGATGGATGGATGCTTAGGTAGATATGATGGATGGTTAGAAGCTTACGTAGATATGATGGATGGATGGACTCTTAGGTAGATATGATGGATGGACTCTTAGGTAGATATGATGGATGGATGGACTTAGGTAGATATGATGGATGGATGGATGGACTCTTAGGTAGATATGATGGATGGTTGGAAGCTTAGGTAGATATGATGGATGGAGGGATGGATGGACTCAGGTAGATATGATGGATGGATGGACTCAGGTAGATAGGATGGATGGATGGATGCTTAGGTAGATATGATGGATGGATGGACTCTTAGGTAGATATGATGGATGGATGGATGGACTCTTAGGTAGATATGATGTATGGATGGACTCTTAGGTAGATATGATGGATGGATGGATGGACTCTTAGGTAGATATGATGGATGGATGGAAGCTTAGGTAGATATGATGGATGGAGGGATGGATGGACTCTTAGGTAGATATGATGGATGGATGGATGGATGCTTAGGTAGATATGATGGATGGATGGATGGACTCTTAGGTAGATATGATGGATGTATGGAAGCTTAGGTAGATATGATGGATGGATGGACGGACTCTTAGATATACATGATGGATGGATGGAGGCTTAGGTAGATATAATGGATGGATGGACGCTTAGGTAGAAAAGCTGGATGATGGCTGGGTGGATGGATGGATGGCTAGATGCTTCGGTAGATACGTTGGATAGATAAATGTTTAGGTAGATACGATGGATGGATGGATGTTTAGGTACATACGATGGATGGATAGATTATGTTTAGGTACATACGATGGATGGATGGATAGATTATGTTTAGGTACATACGATGGATGGATGGATGGATGCTTAAGTAGATACAATGGATGGATGGTAAAGACACGTACAAGTTATGTCACATGATGCTAAACTTAACATGAATAGGACACACCCCTACACCAAAATACACAAGTGTGCAATATGCAGAAACAGAGATGCAGCAGTTTGTACCAAGCTTTCAATCTGGACCTAGTGATCACTGTCAACACCCAAGCCAACAATATTAGACATGATTAGACCTATTGTAATTGTCTTCATTATTAGAGGTATGGCTAAAATTAACTGCATTTATTTTGATATTAATTTCTGGAAAAATAATTTCTATTATTATTTATGTATTTTTTCTACAGCTTCAGTCGTCTCATCTCTTATTATCCATCAATCTCCTTCACATCTATTCAGAACTCCTGAGCAAAAAGAAGCAAAGCTCAGCTGCAGACATGGTGATACCAACTACCTTTACATGTACTGGTATCAACAAAAGAGTGATGGAGCATCCATTGAGCTCATTGGTATGCTGCAATATGAAAGATACACACCGGAAGAAAAGTTCAAAGCCAGATTCAACATTTCGGGACACTCCACGGGAGATGCATTTCTGCTAATCTCAGATATTAGCACTACAGACAGTGCAGTATATTTCTGTGCTGCTAGTTTCCACAGTTATGCATCTTCCTTCTGTCTTTAACAAAAAGCTGCACAGCAAACACCTGTTTATAAGATCTGGTCTCTAACTTTTATAATGTAATGCAATAAAAGAACCAGTAGAGGTCACTGATTAAAATAATAGTACATTGTGTACACTACAGTAGGGCCAAACATTGGCAAACACCAACACCAGAAATCCACATGAAAAACCATTAGCATATGCATTAACACATATTTACATTTGGAATATCAATATCATTGTAAGCCACAACATTACATATCACAGTCAGATATACAGTACATTAAATGTTGGCCTATGTTAGTTACTCAAAGTATTCATGTTAAATGTTGCAGATATGAAAAGGCACATTGATAAGTGACATTGATAAGTGACAAATCATTATTACTAAACAACTGGGTTTCTAATTTCTCTTAAACAGCATGGAAGCTTAGACAGCTGTGGTAAATACAAACAACAGTTTCCTGGAGGGACAAGCCATGAACCACAAGGCACGATTAAGAGAACCTGGAAATTTCAATATAGGGAAAGGCCACTGACCACTGTTAAATGTGTGATTTCAATGTGTTTTGTATTACATGGGAAAAACAGTTATGCTACTGTGCCAAATAACACTGGCTTGGGGGTACTTCAGAAATCTGTTGATGCCCATTGCTGCATCAAGATGGATGGAAGCTTAGGTAGATATGATGGATGGATGGACGCTTAAGTACAGTAGATAAGCTGGATGGATGGATGGACTCTTAAGTAGATATGATGGATGGATGGAAGCTTAGGTAGATATGATGATGAATGGAGGCTTAGGTGGATATAATGGATGGATGGAGGCTTAGGTAGATATAATGGATGGATGGACGCTTAGGTAGATGTAATGGATGCATCTTCCTTCTGTCTGCAAACACCTGTTTATGAGATCTGGTCTCTAATTTTTATAATGTAATGCAATAAAAGAAAAGTACCAGTAGAGGTCGCTGTTTAAAATGACAGTACATTGTGTACACTACAGTAGAAGATATATAGATATAGATATATATATATATACTTTATTTGTCATATATACATATACAGGTGTACAGTACAATGAAATTCTTTCTTCGCATATCCCAGCTTGTTTGGGAGCTGGGGTCAGAGCGCAGGGTCAGCCATTGTACGGCGCCCCTGGAGCAGACAGGGTTAAGGGCCTTGCTCAAGGACCCAACAGTGGTTGCATAGCAGAGCCTGGATTTGAACCGCAAATCTTCCGGTTGATAGCCCAAAGCTCTAGCCACTAGGCTACCACTGTCCCTACAGTAGGGCCAAACACCAGTGATTCTCATTAAAAACCATTAGCATATGCATTAACACACATTTACATTTGGAATATCAATGCCTGTGAGCCAGAATATCAAATGTCACAGTCAGGGATACATTAAATGTTGGCCTGTTAGTTACTCAAAAGAGACATGTTAAATGTTGCAGATATAAACAGGCACATTGATAAGTGGACATTGATAAGGGCTAAATCATTATTACTAAACAACTGGGTTTCTAATTTCTCTTAAACAGCAAGGAAGCTTGGACAGCTGTTGTAAATACAAACAAACAGTGGTTTTCTGGAGGAACAAGCCATGAACCACAAGGAAAGATTAAGAAAACCTGGAAATCTCAATATATGGAATGGCCACTGACCACTGTTAAATGTGTGTGATTTCAATGTGTTTTGAGCCATGAGACAGTATTACATGGGAAAAACAGTTATGCTACTGTGACAAATAACATTGGCTTGGGGGTACTTTAGAAATCTGTTGATGCCCATTGCTGCATCAAGAAATGCCACATGAAGCCTTTTTATGCAAAGAGAAAGCCACACATCAATTCTATGTAAAAACATTACAGAGTTCAATAAGCCCAGGGTGGGTGTGGATAGATGGATGCTTAGGTAAATACGCTGGATGGTTGGATGGATGGATGCTTAGGAAGATACGCTGAATGGATGGATGCTTAGGTAGATACGTTGGATGGATATTTGTTTAGGTAGATACGAGGGACGGATGAATGGATGCTTAGGTAGATACAATGGATGGATGGATGCTTAGGTAGATACGCTGGATGGATGGATGGATGGATGGATGGATGGATGCTTAGGTAAATACGTTGGATGTATAAATGTTTAGGCCGATATGATAGATGCTTAGGTAGATATGATGGATAGATGAATGGATGGATGGATAGATGCTTGGTAGATACAATGGACGGATGGGATGGATGGATGGATGCTTAGTTAGATATGATGGATGCTTAGGTAGATACGATGGATTGATAGATGGATGGATGCTTAGTTGGATATGATGGATATTTAGGTAGATACAATGGATGGATGGATGCTTAGGTAGATACGTACTATAGATGGGTGCTTAGGTAGATACGTTCCGCTGGATGGATGGACGCTTGGGTAGATACGATGGATGGATGGATGCTTAGGTAGATACGATGGATAGATGGACGCTTGGGTAGATACGAGGGCTTTCAAGAAGGAGTCTCGAATTAAGTAAGAATTTTATATAAACCTGAACTTTGGCTGGCTGTTCACTTAATTTTGGAAGTGTGACTGGGAATTCACTCCCATTGCATCCTACAAAAATGTCATGCATATGATAAACAGGCAACTGACATTCCAGTTAATCCCTGCACTCTCTGAAGTGGAATCCACAATCCCATGGTCAGGTGTCCACATACTTTAGGCCATATTTTGTATTAGTAAGAGGCAAAGGATATTAGTAAGACAACAGTCTATATAGATATAGAAGGTTAAATAGGTACGCAACACAAAGACAAAACAAGTGTAGGGGGCGCATTATATGGAAGCAGAGAAATTGGAATCAGCCAATCAGAGAGCAGGAGGCATGTACAACTTAAACACATACTTACACTCAAAGAGTACACAATACAGTGTGTACACAGGCAGAGAGATTTGTACACACCATAATTTGTACCACTCTGCTAGAATATAAAAAAAATGATTAAATGTATTATAAACATAATCATTTTCTTAAAAGGTATGACTGCACATTATTGCATTTATTTATGCATTTTCTTTTCTCAAATTAATTCTCCTCTTTACTTCTGTCCCAGCTGCAGTAATCTCCTCTCTGATCATCCAACAATCTCCACCACACCTACTAAGAACTCCTGAGCAAAAAGAAGCAAAGCTCAGCTGCAGGCACGGTGATACCAGCTACCCCTACATGTACTGGTATCAACAAAAGAGCGATGGTGCCTCCATTGAGCTTATCGGTCGACTCCTGAATGAAGCACCCACCCTTGAAGAGAAGTTCAGAACGCGATTCAACATTTTGGGACACTCTCTAAAGGATGTGTCTCTGCTAATCTCCAATATTAGCACAGCAGACAGTGCAGTATATTTCTGTGCTGCTAGTACCCACAGTTATTCATCTTCCTTCTTTCTTTAACAAAAAGCTCCACAGCAAACACCTGCTTATGAGATCTGGTCATGTGTTCATCTGTATGTAGTGAAGTGCAATAAAATAAGTGCACCATTAGATGTCACTGATCAAATTTACAGAACAATAAACATCCAGTTGGCAGTTTATTAGGTACATCTATATTGGGTGTACCATATAAGCATCGAAGAGATAAGGTACTTCCTCTAGCCCACTGTTGCTATGCATTTTTTCAACGTATTTCTACTCAGCAACCACTGGTACAACTGGCATTTTTTTTGTATTTACTTCTTCCCCAAAGACCTTTTATTTAAAGCTACTTAAACCCAAGATACTTACATTTGTCGCATTTTGCAGACACGTCGATCCAAAGCCCCTTACAATTATGACTGAATATAATTTGAGCAATTGAGGGTTAAAGGCCTTGGTCAGGGGCCAAACAGTGGCAACCGGTAGCAGTGGTGCATGAACAAACAACCTTCCGATTACTAATCCATTACCTTAACCCTTGATCTACCACTGACCTAAGATAGAACAATTTATGCAACTGTAGGCTTAAAACCCTACTCAAAAAGAAAAAAAACAGACACAGCAGCACAGACTCCAACTCTACTAAGACAGACAGTATTTGATTGGTCAGATCTGACTAGTAACTGGGTGTACGCAAATTTTATTGATGAGCAAAGATGACCAGAGGATCTCCAGTTTGTCAACAAATGCATGAGAAAATTATTGAAATGTTTAAAAACAATGTACCTCAAAGAAAGATTGGAAGGGATTTGCATATTTCTCCCTCTACAGTGCATAATATCATTAAACCCCATTCAATGAATCAGGAGGAATTTCAGTGCATAAAGGCCAAAGGTGCACGCGTAAGCTGAACGCCCGCGATCTTTGATCCCTCAGACACTGCATCAAGAACCGCCACTCAACAATAGCTGATATAACTACATGGGTGAGGGATTACTTTGGCAAACCTTTGTCAAGCACTACAATACAGAGTTACATGCACAAATGCCACTAAAAACTTTACTGTGCAAAAAAGGAAGCCTTATGTTAACCATGTCCAGAAGCGGCGTCGACTTCTCTGGGCTCGAAGGCATCTAGGATGGACCATCACACAGTGGAAACATGTATTGTGGTCAGATGAATCAGCATTCCGTGAGTGGATACGGTATTTAAAAACTCCAGCAGCGCTGCTGTGTCTGATCCACTCATACCAGCACAACACACACTAACACACCACCACCATGTCAGTGTAACTGCAGTGCTGAAAATCATCCACCACCTAAATAATACCTCTCTGTAGTAGTCCTGACCATTGAAGAACAGGGTAAAAGCAGGATAAAAGGTATGTAGAGAAATAGATGGACTACAGTCAGTAATTGTAGAACTACAAAGTGCTTCTATATGGTAAGTGGAGCTCATAAAATGGACAGTGTGTGTAGAAACCAGGAGGTGGTTTTAATGTTATGGCTGATGGGTGTATACACTGTATAATTACGTAATATCTTTACCTTAAGTAACATGCTGCAAATCACAAATCGTTTAGACTCATCTTCTCTTTTAAATGTGTTGAAAGCCACATTATTTTAGGTTTTAATTTTCTCTTTGTTCATAACATCACTACACCAAGGCTACCAAAATATCCCAGATTTTACTAGTTACTTCTATTTTCCTTACATCTCTGGTGAGTGTAACCTGTGTGTTTGTGTATGTGCTGGGAGGGGGCGGGCGTTAAAGTATAATACACAGGCAACAGCCAATAGCGATACACAAATATGTAATATTGTCTGCACATGTATAAATGAGGCAACTTAAGCAGCCAGTCAATGGCAGGATGCAAAGAGCGTTTTGGATTTGACAAAAGCACACACCCTCACACCTACTTAGATAAAACTATACAACATACTGATGAAGATTTGTACACACCACAATGTGCACCACTCTGATGATAAATAAAACAATTTTTAAAATGTCTAAATATACCTTAACCATAGTTCTTTTCTTAAGTATACAAGGTAAGACAAACATTGCATTTATTATTTATTACATTTTCTAAATCCATTTATAGTAATTTTTCTCTCCACTTATCTTCCAGTTGCAGTGATCTCTTCTCTAATCATCCATCAATCTCCACCACACTTACTAACGACTCCTGAGCAAAAAGAAGCAAAGCTCAGCTGCAGGCACGGTCAGACCAGCTATCAGTATATGTACTGGTATCAACAAAAGAGCGCCGATGCCTCCATCAAGCTTATCGGTATGCTCAACTATGCAGCAATCACACTCGAAGAAGAATTCAAGACACGATTCAGCGTTTCTGGACACGCTCAAAAAGAAGCGTTTCTCCTGATCTCAGATCTTCGCACCACAGATAGTGCAGTCTATCTCTGTGCTGCTACTCCACACAGTAGTGTATCTTCCTTCTGTCTTTAACAAAAAGCTACAGAGAGAACACCTGCTTATGAGATCTGTTCTCTGATTACAGTGAAGGGCAATAAAGAACACACACCAGTAAAATAAACACATAATTGCAGTATATTTGGCAAACACTTTTCATCCAAACTTACAACGAAGATGCACTTAATAGTATGCTCAATAATCCCATACATACTTTAACTGCTAGTTAAACTGGGTGTGAGCAAATGCTTGCAATGGCTGTTATTCAATTTGATCAAACTCACTCAGGTTCTAGTAAATATCATTTGTTTAACAGCCTGAGAGAATGTCTATTAAATTTTTTATATAATTAAAAGCATTTGATATAGTGATAAGTATCAAGAAAATGAAACAAAATTTCACTGTATAACCCATCTCCACTGTGCCGGGACATCATTGCACACAGTCAATACCAGGACTTTCATGACAGACTCTTGAAGCATGATCTGTCACCCTGTTTATGTCATTGCACATCTATGGATATTTAATGCACAGAGGTCCATCTGTTTCTCCACATACTTTTTTTTAGCCTGCTTTCATGCTGTTCTTCAATGGTCAGGACCCCCACAGGACCACTACAGAGCAGGTATTATTTGGGTGGTGGATCATTCTCAGCACTGCAGTGACACTGACATGGTGGTGGTGTGTTAGTGTGTGTTGTGCTGGTATAAGTGGATAAAACACAGCAGCACTGATGGAGTTTTTAAACACCTCACTGTCACTGCTGGACTGAGAATAGTCCACCAACCAAAAATATCCAGCCAACAGCACCCTGTGGACAGCATCTTGTGACCACTGATGAAGGTATAGAAGATGGCCAACTCAAACAGCAGCAATAGATGAGCGATCGTCTCTGACTTTACATCTACAAGGTGGACCAACTAGGTAGGAGTCTAATAGAGTAGACAGTGAGTGGACATGGTATATAAAACTCCAGCAGCATTGCTGTGTCTTATCCACTCATACCAGCACAGCACACTCTAACACACCAGCACCATGTCATTGTCATTGCAGTGCTGAGAATGATCCACCACCCAAATAATAGATGGACTACAGTCAGTAATTGTAGAGCTACAAAGTGCTTCTATATTGTCATTGGAGCTGATAAAATGGACAGTGAGTGTAGAAACAAGGAGGTAGGGTTGGGCGGTATTGCCGATTTTCATACCGTCATACCGTCTTCAGGAAATACCGCGGTATACGGTTTTTTGTCGCAGACAAACTTTACAGTGTACACACGAGTGTAATTACAATATTTCAATGTTTTATTATAAAAAGATTTAACAATCTGAACGTCAAACATTGCTTATCTTGTCTGATCTATAATAAATACGAATAAGTATAAATGCATGTGTATCAATTACACTTTAACACAAACATTAACACAACATTTTGGCATTGTAATCTCTCTCTGCCCACACAAAACAGAATAATAGCAGGCTAAACACTTCAATATATTTCAAAAGTTAACTGCTTAGTTTATAGTTACAGATATTTCTTAAAAGTGTATGAACATGTACGATTAGTTATACCTGTAATCCAGAATTAAGTTCTATACCGTAACAAAAAATATGAATGTAAATGTTCATGTTGCGATAACTGATGTAAAATAATGTTAAAATAATTCAAAGTCCAAACATTTGAGTGGTTAACGAGAACACTACTTTACATGTCACACAAGCTCAGTGCAAAACACGAACACGGAAACGGTACAAATCCGATCTCTTCCCTACACACTCGCTCCCTACGCCCTATAGTGCGCTTAACATTCTTAAAGGGCCAGACTGTATATTTTATAATTCACATTACACGACAGGTGAGATGTTTTTTTTTCTTAATATAGCGCTTTTATTTAGGAAAAAATAGTTCTTACATAGGCAGGAAAATCTATGGCAGACAAGAGTCAGAACAGCGGATTGGGCGTAACGTTATTATTACTGTTTGCTCCTTTTTCTCAACACTTGTGCTCGATTTACACTGAAGATATATTTAGTAAATAATCACACAGTGAGCACCTCACAGCCAATCAGCGAGCTCCAACCGCCTACCCCTCCCACCCCTCCCTCACTGTGGATACGCGCATGTCCTAAAGTCTCAGTTTTCAAGGTAAACCTGAAGCAGAAATTTGGCGCTTCACATTTAAAAAATACCGTCACCATTTTTAAATACCGCGGTATACCGTAATACCGTCATACCGCCCAACCCTACAAGGAGGTGTTTTTATTGTTATGGCTGATCGGTGTATACAAGTATAATATATGAAATATCAAGTATAGAAATAAACACATACAGTGCAGAAAAACCAGTGATAGCTCAGTGGTTAAGGTACTGGACTAGTAATCTAAAGGTTGCCGGTTCAAGTCCCACCACCGCCAAGTTGCCGCTGTTGGGCCCCTGAGCAAGGCCCTTAACCCTCAATTGCTCAAAATTGTGTTCAGTCTTAACTAAGTCGCTTTGGATAAAAGCGTCTGCTAAATGCTGAAAATGTAAATGTAAATGAACGAGCCAAGTTATAAAGAAACCTCCGAAATCAGTTACAGCCAAACAGACAATAAGCAGGAACTCATGATGACGACGAGACACACCTTCACACCTAAACAGATAAAACTATACAACATACAAAGTTCACACCAGAATTTGTAGTGCTCCACTTAAAAATGTACATTTATCTAAATATGATCAAATTTATCCTAAATGTGGTCATTTCTTTAAGTATACAAGGTATGACTTAAGTATGATTAAGTAGGATGTGATTATAGTAAATTTCATAATTATTTCCGTCTTCCTCTGTTCCAGCTGCAGTAACCTCTCCTCTGATCTTTCATCAATCACCAAACTTGCTAAGAACTCCTGAGCAAAACGTAGCAAATCTCAGCTGTTGGCATGGTAATACAAGCTATCCTGTATTGTACTGGTATCAACAGAAGAGTGTCGATGCCTCCATCGAGCTAATTGGTATGCTCCAGCATGAACTGGTCATTTCCGAACAGAAATTTAGGACACGGTTCAACATTTCGGGACACTCTCAAAAGGAAGCATTTTTGCTCATCTGAGATATTACCACTAGAGACAGTACGGTATATTTCTGTGCTGCTCTTACCCACGGTCATGCGTCTTCCTTCTGTCTTTAACAAAGAGCTGAACAGTAAACACCTGCTTAGGAGATCTGTTGTCTGATTACACATTGTTGAAGTGCAATGAAGGAAGTGTACCAGTGGACATCACTGATCAAATCAGTGGTATAATAAATACCTAGTTGTCAGTTTATTAGGTACACGTTATGTAACCCAATTAAACACTAAGGAGAAATAAGTTACGTTATAATATGTAGCATATCAGCAGCTATACATTGTCAGCTGATTTAGAATCACTGGTCCATAATGTACCTATTAATAACAAAAACGGCTACAGAGTCTGATCTAAATCATCCAGCATTTAGGAAACCTGACAGACACTAAGAAAATTCCATTTGATAGCAACACTTATCTGACAGCACCTACGACCTTCATTCTTTTTATTTGTGCAGTATTTATTTATTTATTTAATTACACACTAATTCTCAGCTCGCATCTCAGCATCCCTGTGCGATATCTCAATGGATGTCAGCTCATCATCTAAAACTCAATCCCAGCAAGACAGAGTTGTTACTTATTCCTGGAGATCAATATCCAACCCAGGACCTAGTCATCTCTTTTGATGACTCCCAAATCAGACCCTCTGATAATGTAAGAAGCCGTCCTTGGTGTTGTCCTGGATAACCAGCTGACCTTCTCTCCTCATGTAGCCAACATGACGAGAGCATGCCAGTTCCTCCTCTACAACATCAGGAAGATTCGGCAATTTCTCACCATGGAAGCCAAAAAAAAGCTCAAAAGCTCAGCAGAACGATTAAAATCAGGATAAACAGGATAGTGAACATAACATAATGGATAAACACTCACTTACTGTAGCCAAGTTCTCTAAATAAAATATGTACCTTTATACCTTTGGCCATACATTTTATAAATTACCAAAGCTAATCAAGTTAAAAGTAAAAATCACTGACAAGTGACAATCAGTACTATAAAACAAAGGTACAAAGCTATGCTATATATCAGACAAAGCAAGTTTGTCTTTACAGTGAGAATTAAAGATTGTCTTTTAACAGAAATTCACAAATCAAAATGAGCCAATCAGAGGGCAGGGGGAAGGGGAAAAGGTGTTTGATAACCTGCTAAAACCAAGAGGCAAGACACCATCGCCCCCCAAATAGGAACAACACAGTTGGTTCCACTCTTGAAGATTATACATATTAAAAAGTTAAAAATGATCCAGTTTATTACCTTAAGCATAGCCGTTTCCTTCAGTATCCAAGGTATGCAACAATTACATTATTTAATTACATTAATGCATAATTTCTTACAATCTGACCTTTCTTACAGCTGCAGTTATCTCTTGTCTCACCATTCATCAATCCCCACCACATCTACTAACGTCTCCAGAGCAAAAAGAAGCAAAGCTCAGCTGCAGTCATGATGATCCCAGCTATCAGTATATATATTGGTATCAACAAAAGAGCGTCGACGCCTCAATCAAGCTTATCGCTACGCTCAACTATGGAAGAGTCATACCTGAAGAAGAGTTCAATACGAGATTTAACGTTTCGGGACACTCTAAAGGAGACGCACTCCTGACAATCTCAGATATTAGCACTACGGACAGTGCAGTATATTTCTGTGCTGCTAGTTTGCACAGCTATGCATCTTCCTTCTGTCTGTAACAAAAAGCTGCACAGCAAACACCTGTTTATAAGAGCACACAATAACACTGAAGTGCAATAAGAAAGTGCACCAGTAAAGGGCAGTAATCACATTCAAAGTACAGAATATACAGTACATTCAGTACATTTACAATAAGCACAAAATTAAGGCAGTTATGTGGTACAGTGACCAAAAAGAGACAGTTTAACTATGCAATTATTGTATCTGTTAATGCATTTTAATATCATTTATATTTGTTAGCAACCATCTACACATCAACCAGCTGAAAGATTTAACAACTTCCATTAATCAGACAAAGTAACATTTAATTTAATATGTTTTTTAGGAATATGATTAAGAATACCTTAAATGTATTTATTCTGCTTTTTGCAAACACAAAAAATATAGATAGATAAACTCGGACATCGACATAATGTAAAAAAAATAAATAAATAAATACAATAAAAAAAGTGAATAATCAGACCAGGCCACCTTCTTCCATTGCTCTGTGGTTCAGTTACTTTCAGCGGTGGACAGAGGTCAGCATGGGCACCCTTGACTGGTCTGTGGCTATGCAGCCCCATACGCAACAAACTGCGATGCACTGTGTATTCCGACACCTTTTTATCAGAACCAGCATTAACCTCTTCAGTAATATGACCTACAGTAGCTCATCTATTGGATCAGGCCTACACGGGTCAGCCTTCACTCCCCACGTACATCAGTGAGCCTTGGCCGCCCATGACCCTGTCGCCGGTTTACCACTGTTCGTTCCTTGGACCACTTTTGATAGATACTGACCACTGCATTTCTCTTATTATTGGCAATTTAAACCAACAAGCTAGAACCTTTAAGTTACATTTAGCTTATTAATCATTTTTATTTAACATATTTAACATTATGAATTTGGGAAGGGGAGAATACTACTACTCCTAACATTTGAAACTAGACGTTTTAAGCACACAAGTCTGTGTTTTAAGAGGATGTCAATTTATCTAGGTTACATATTTAAGTCAAAATTACAGTTCAAACAAAATTGTCCTGTACTTAGTTGTTTAAAATGGATTACATGTTACAGTACTCAAGAAAAACACATTTAAACATCCATCAATTTGTAAAACAATTTTAAAGTTTGCACACCATATGAGGAATAGATGATATTAACTACATATTCTTAAACATTCATACGTATGATGCCTTCAAAATATAAGCTGATATTAAGCACAATAAACATTCTTGATCCAAAAGGAGGCAGAAACATCAACATTCTTGACCGTACCAAGCCTGTTCTTTCATACTGGTAATTATGCATATGAATACAGTACATTTGAGCCTTAATATTATCTTACCAACATATTAAAAGATTGGATATTATGTTTTTTATGACATATACCAAGAAAAAAGAGAAAAACTTTTTCCGCTCATTTAATGTTTCTATCATACCCACTGACAACTCCTAACTTTTCTTTTTTATTACAGGCTATAATAACTTTTTCTTACAAAGAGGAGCTGCAAAGAGGAAAACCAAATAAAACACTGTAAAAAGGGCTGTTCTTAAGTCAAAATGTTTGTTAGTTAAACCTATTTAACCGGTCTGTGGGGGTCAGAATTCTTGCTGGTTGGTAGGGGATCAAATACTTATTTCCCTTAATTAACTTTTATTTAATGTTTTTTTTCTGGATTTTTTGTTGATATTCTGTCTCTCTCTGTTAAAATAAACCTTCCATAAAAATTATAGACTGTTCAAGTCTTTGTAAGGGGGTAAACTTACAAAATCAGCAGGGGATCAAATACTTATTTCCCCCACTGTATATAAAGAGAGAGAGAGAGACGGTCAGAGTCAACTTGTTCGTGACGTCACGTGTTTCACGAATTTCGGTTCGTAGTCTGAAATTTGGTTGTACGTCAAGTTGAAAAAGATCATTCGTAACTGAAGGGTCCACTGTATCTTGGAATGCACCCCTTCCCCCTTTCAGAGACACAAGCAGCAAAGTCTAACGGATTACTCAATTTCTACACTGTCTGGAAGATAGCACAGTTTATTTCTGTACTGTATATAACTAAATCATTTCTTATCTGCTGTGACCACATAAAGAACCTTCCTCCTCCTTAAATTATACCTCAAACTGACAGTTCATGAGAGTGAGAACACACACTGCACAGTCATGGGCTGGGTTTGTGACAGGATGGTGCATGCCATGATGTTTCTTCATCTTGTAGTGTGCTGGATACCAAGTAAGTATTTACAGTTGAATTTGCCATGCATAGGCTGCTCTAATTAATTGTAATCTTGTAGACATTATGACAAATTAAATACATTTATATAACGTATTACTTGAAATATTTTAAGTTATGGGATGATGCTAATCTGAATTATCTTCTCTGTAGATCTTACACTTGGTGACGAAGTTCTACAAACTACTGAAGTCATCGAAAGTCCTGGGAAAACGGTGAACCTGAGCTGCACCCACACTTATAAAGACTTTTATTACCTTTTCTGGTACCAACAAACCACTCAAGATTCATCACTTAAACTTACTGGGTATCTCTACACTACAACGTTTAAAAAAGAAACCGGGTATGAGGAGCGTTTTCATATTTATGGAGATGCAAAAAGAGAAGGAACCCTGCAGATCTCCAACCTCAGTACAAAAGACAGTGCGGTTTATTACTGTGCTGTGAGAGATGCACAGTGTAACAGTTTATTGCTGCCTTATTCAAAAACACATGTTATACCTGTTATCTACACATCTCCAGCTGCTATTGTACTGCTGGTTTGGTACTAAAAGCAACTGATCTGCTAAATCACAATGTTTAGACAAATAAATTACACTAAAGATACAGTGTATCACAAAAGTGAGAACACCCCTCACATTTCTGCAAATATTTTATTATATCTTTTCATGGGACAACACTATAGACATGAAACTTGGATATAACTCAGAGTAGTCAGTGAACAGCTTGTATAGCAGTGTAGATTTACTGTCTTCTGAAAATAACTCAACACACAGCCATTAATGTCTAAATGGCTGGCAACATAAGTGAGTACACCCCACAGTGAACATGTCCAAATTGTGCCCAAAGTGTCAATATTTTGTGTGACCACCATTATTATCCAGCACTGCCTTAACCCTCCTGGGCATGGAATTCACCAGAGCTGCACAGGTTGCTACTGGAATCCTCTTCCACTCCTCCATGATGACATCACGGAGCTGGTGGATGTTAGACACCTTGAACTCCTCCACCTTCCACTTGAGGATGCGCCACAGGTGCTCAATTGGGTTTAGTCCATCACCTTTACCTTCAGCTTCCTCAGCAAGGCAGTTGTCATCTTGGAGGTTGTGTTTGGGGTCGTTATCCTGTTGGAAAACTGCCATGAGGCCCAGTTTTCGAAGGGAGGGGATCATGCTCTGTTTCAGAATGTCACAGTACATGTTGGAATTCATGTTTCCCTCAATGAACTGCAGCTCCCCAGTGCCAGCAACACTCATGCAGCCCAAGACCATGATGCTACCACCACCATGCTTGACTGTAGGCAAGATACAGTTGTCTTGGTACTTCTCACCAGGGCGCCGCCACACATGCTGGACACCATCTGAGCCAAACAAGTTTATCTTGGTCTCGTCAGACCACAGGGCATTCCAGTAATCCATGTTCTTGGACTGCTAGTCTTCAGCAAACTGTTTGCTGGCTTTCTTGTGTGTCAGCTTCCTTCTGGGATGACGACCATGCAGACCGAGTTGATGCAGTGTGCGGCGTATGGTCTGAGCACTGACAGGCTTACCTCCCACGTCTTCAACCTCTGCAGCAATGCTGGCAGCACTCGTGTCTATTTTTTAAAGCCAACCTCTGGATATGACGCCGAACACGTGGACTCAACTTCTTTGGTCGACTCTGGCGAAGCCTGTTCCGAGTGGAACCTGTCCTGGAAAACCGCTGTATGACCTTGGCCACCATGCTGTAGCTCAGTTTCAGGGTGTTAGCAATCTTCTTATAGCCCAGGCCATCTTTGTGGAGAGCAACAATTCTATTTCTCACATCCTCAGAGAGTTCTTTGCCATGAGGTGCCATGTTGAATATCCAGTGGCCAGTATGAGAGAATTGTACCCAAAACACCAAATTTAACTGCCCTGCTCCCCATTTACACCTGGGACCTTGACACATGACACCAGGGAGGGACAACGACACATTTGGGCACAATTTGGACATGTTCACTGTGGGGTGTACTCACTTATGTTGCCAGCCATTTAGACATTAATGGCTGTGTGTTGAGTTATTTTCAGAAGACAGTAAATCTACACTGCTATACAAGCTGTACACTGACTACTCTAAGTTACAGGGGTTGGACAAAATAACTGAAACACCTGGTTTTAGACCACAATAATTTATTAGTATGGTGTAGGGCCTCCTTTTGCGGCCAATACAGCGTCAATTCGTCTTGGAAATGACATATACAAGTCCTGCACAGTGGTCAGAGGGATTTTAAGCCATTCTTCTTGCAGGATAGTGGCCAGGTCACTACGTGATGCTGGAGGAGGAAAACGTTTCCTGACTCGCTTCTCCAAAACACCCCAAAGTGGCTCAATAATATTTAGATCTGGTGACTGTGCAGGCCATGGGAGATGTTCAACTTCACTTTCATGTTCATCAAACCAATCTTTCACCAGTCTTGCTGTGTGTATTGGTGCATTGTCATCCTGATACACGGCACCGCCATTGGATGCACATGGTTCTCCAGAATGGTTCGGTAGTCCTTGGCAGTGACGCGCCCATCTAGCACAAGTATTGGGCCAAGGGAATGCCATGATATGGCAGCCCAAACCATCACTGATCCACCCCCATGCTTCACTCTGGGCATGCAACAGTCTGGGTGGTACGCTTCTTTGGGGCTTCTCCACACCGTAACTCTCCCGGATGTGGGGAAAACAGTAAAGGTGGACTCATCAGAGAACAATACATGTTTCACATTGTCCACAGCCCAAGATTTGCGCTCCTTGCACCATTGAAACCGACGTTTGGCATTGGCACGAGTGACCAAAGGTTTGGCTATAGCAGTCCGGCCGTGTATATTGACCCTGTGGAGCTCCCAACGGACAGTTCTGGTGGAAACAGGAGAGTTGAGGTGCACATTTAATTCTGCCGTGATTTGGGCAGCCGTGGTTTTATGTTTTTTGGATACAATCCGGGTTAGCACCCGAACATCCCTTTCAGACAGCTTCCTCTTGCGTCCACAGTTAATCCTGTTGGATGTGCTTTGTCCTTCTTGGTGGTATGCTGACATTACCCTGGATACCGTGGCTCTTGATACATCACAAAGACTTGCTGTCTTGGTCACAGATGCGCCAGCAAGACGTGCACCAACAATTTGTCCTCTTTTGAACTCTGGTATGTCACCCATAATGTTGTGTGCATTGCAATATTTTGAGCAAAACTGTGCTCTTACCCTGCTAATTGAACCTTCACACTCTGCTCTTACTGGTGCAATGTGCAATTAATGAAGATTGGCCACCAGACTGGTCCAATTTAGCCATGAAACCTCCCACACTAAAATGACAGGTGTTTCAGTTATTTTGTCCAACCCCTGTATATCCAAGTTTCATGTCTATAGTGTTGTCCCATGAAAAGATATAATGAAATATTTGCAGAAATGTGAGGGGTGTACTCACTTTTGTGATACACTGTATGTATACAGTGTACAATATATGTTTAACATATATATACTTTAACATACATAAAGTATGTTTTGTGTACAATATATATATATATATATACTGTATATATTGCTTTGCAGTTGTTTAACAAACATAATTCATATTAAGAATTGTATACAAGCTCCCTATATTTACAATACATTCCTATATATTCCTGCTGTACAGGATTCAGATTAATCCTTATCACACTATAAACTGCACATTTACCAAATCTTTAATCAAATAAAGTCATTGCATTAAACATCCACTTGTTTGTATATTTAAATGAAAATGCAATATGGAGTTGCTGTACACTTTAAAATGAGCCACTTTAAAAAAAAATTTGTTTCCACATCTCTAAAGAAAATCAATATTATTACTTACCTGGTTTGCTCCTGCTGTTTCCTGTGAGCTCTTCTGTTCCTTCCATATTAACAGCTAACAAAAGGATTCTGTGTTTGCAACATCAAATTTAACCATAGGAAACAGGAAATGGTTTCACAAGAAATTAGGAAAATAAAAGTACCCCCTCCATGTTAAACATGATTTTAAAAATACAGAAATAAATGTACCTAGATAAATACATTATTATTATTATTTTTTTTTTTGTATTATTATTAAATTTTATTATTATTATTATTATTATTATTATTATTATTATTATTATAATTATTTATTAATATTATTATTATTATTAAACTTTATTATTATTATTATTAATACCTAGATAAATACATTATTAATATTATTATTATTATTATTAATACCTAAATAAATACATTATTATTATTATTATTATTATTATTATTATTATTATTAATAATAATAATATTAATATATAGATAAATACATTATTATTATTATTATTATTGGTATTATTATTATTTAACTTTATTATGATTATTATTAATATTATTATTATTAATATTATTATTTAATTTTAATATTATTATTAATAAGAATACCCTATATACTTAGATAAATATATTATAATTATTATTAATATTATTATTATTATTATTATTATTTAATTGTATTATTATTATTATTATTATTAATACCCAAATAAAAACATTATTATTATTATTATTATTATCATTATTATTAATAATAATAATAATAATTTGAGTTTTTGTTTTACTTTCACCTCCAGTCATATTACTGAAATGAGTGTAAATGTAGTGTGAGGTGTGTGATGACCTGCTATTTACTGGTACCCTTTTTTACCTGCATTCGAATATTGTTCCCAGAGTTCCCTGCACTCTCAATAGAATAGTAAACAGTAATGCAAGGACATCTAAAGCCAACAGAGGGTGATATAACTCATCAAGCTTCAGTCGGTTATGAAACCTATTGTGGCTTTTGTTTTTCTGTCATTTACTTTGCTATCAGTCAGCCTCATGCTCAGCATCATGACAGTTGGTATAGCTTATGGACTCAGCATTCTTTTCGCCGTCTTATCTGGTATGATCCCAACAATGATTTTAATGAAAGTGTTTTTTTCTTCTCACACAGTGATGAATTATGTTAATTACATACTGTTATTGTTGTTCTCTAACAGGTCTGTCGGACTGTGCTGAGGTTAAGCAGCCATTGTATCTATCAGCAAATCAAACAGATGAAGTAAAGATTCACTGCAGCCATGATGACAATAATTTAGATGTCATGTTATGGTACCACCAAAGCAAAGAGAGCACAGCTTTAGTTTTGATCGGCTATACCTATGCCACTGCTCCTCCTAACTACGAGGCTGGATACGCTGACCGGTTTAAACAGACCAGGGTGGATACACTAACAGGACATTTGACCATCTCTAAAGTCACCCTGGCAGATTCTGCTGTCTACTACTGTGCTGTGAGAAGACACAGTGCTGCTGTTTTATTAGCTGCTTGACTAAAAACCCCAAGCATACAGGAAGTTCATGTTATGGTCATGTGACTTGTCTGTTTAACTTCTTAAGGTGCGTTTTCTGGAAGGCTTTGCAACAACAAGCACATGGAAAATTCAGATATTCATTCACATAATAACAACCACTCTTCTGAGAAGACGTTTTAAATTATGTCTGTGGGAATTTGTGCCCATTCAGTCAAAGGAGCATTTGTATGGCTAGGCACTGATGTTGGTCTTCAAGTACTAGTTGTTGCAAAGCCTTAAGGTTTTTCATATATATTTACACTATATTGCCAAAAGTATTCGTCTGGCTTCACACGCATATGAACTTGAGTGACATCCCATAATCCATAGGGTTTAATATGATGTTGACCCACCCTTTGCAGCTATAACAGCTTCAACTCTTCTGGGAAGGCTTTCCACAAGGTTTAGGAGTGTGTTTATGGGAATTTTTGACCATTCTTCCAGAAGTGCATTTGTGAGGTCAGACACTGATGTTGGACGAGAAGGCCTGGCTCACAGTCTCCGCTCTAATTCATCCCAAACGTGTTCTATCGGGTTGAGGTCAGGACTCTGTGCAGGCCAGTCAAGTTCTTCCACACCAAACTCGCTCATCCATGTCTTTATGGACCTCGCTTTGTGCACTGGTGTGCAGTCATGTTGGAACAGGAAGGGGTCATCCCCAAACTGTTTCCACAAAGTTGGGAGCATGAACTTGTCCAAAATCTCTTGGTATGCTGAAGCATTAAGAGTTCCTTTCACTGGAACTAAGGGGCCGAACCCAACTCCTGAAAAACAACCCCACACCATAATCCCCCCTCCTCCAAACTTTACACTTGGCACAATGCAGTCAGACAAGTATCGTTCTCCTGGCAACCGCCAAACCCAGACTCATCCATCAGATTGCCAGACGGAGAAGTGTGATTCGTCACTCCAGAGAACATGTCTCCACTGCTCTAGAGTCCAGTGCCGGCGTGCTTTACACCACTGCATCCAACGCTTTGCATTGCGATTGGTGATGTAAGGCTTAGATGGAAACCCATTCCATGAAGCTCTCTACACACTGTTGTTGAGGTAATCTGAAGGCCACATGAAGTTTGGAGCTCTGTAGCAATTGACTCTGCAGAAAGTTGGCGACCTATGCGCATCTGCTGACCCCGCTCTGTCATTATACCTGGCCTACCACTTTGTGGCTGAGTTGCTGTCAATCCCACTCGGTTCCACTTTGTTATAATACCACTGACAGTTGACTGTGGAATATTTAGTAGTGAGGAAATTTAATGACTGGACTTGTTGCACAGGTGGCATCCTATCATGGTACCACACTGGAATTCACTGAGCTCCTGAGAGTGACCCATTCTTTCTTGGTGCTTGGTTTTATACACCTGTGGCCATGGAAGTGATTGGAACACCTGAATTCAATGATTTGTATGGGTGAGTGAATACTTTTGGCAATATAGTGTAGCTGCCCCAATTATCTCTACACTGGATCACATATTGCTAAAGCACCTAGGTGCTAGCCCTTCTAAAACCCATACAGATTGCATTGCAGTGACTACAGCTGAAAAATGCCTTAATATGAGAGTCTATCAGAGCAATCTGGGTGATTTCAATCAGACTTAGGGGCGGTACTGTACGGAACACAACCTGATACTGATTGGACTAGAATGTTCAGAGGCAGAACACACTGTCCAGAACAGTCACAGCTAGCTTAACTGTGGTAAAATGTGAAAGAAAAATTCTTCCCCTTCATCCTTTGGTGGTGCGTCGCACTATTGCTCTAATAAACAAACCGCCCAAGAAGAGGGCGTGTCAATAGAAACAGTTAAGCATGGCACTGTTCTGTTCTGCTAAACAGCACTGCATCATGTAGCAAGTCTCTTTTGAAACAAATTTACTTCAGCATGAATAAAGCAATTATATACATCGTCTGCTTCATCATAATTGAAGGTATGTAACAATTAATAATTATAGACGTCATAATTATTCTGAATCTCCGACACGTGTACTAATTCTTGTATCCTTATGTTCGTCTCTTTTAGGCTCCAGTGAGGCAGTGCTGATCACTCAGTGGCCAAAATACATCTCCAGCTTTAAAAACACCTCAGTGGATATCCACTGTTACCAGAACGAAACAGACTATGACTACACATACTGGTACAAGCAAACCAAAGACAAACAGCCTGTGCTAATAGGCAGACTTGTAGCTGATAAAGCCACCAATGAACAAGGCTTTGAGACCGGCTTTAAAATTTGGGGAACCAAAAAGAAGTGGTCCCTTACAGTGAATGTCACAGGAGACAGTGATGCTGTTTACCTCTGTGCTGCTAGTTTCCACAGTGCATAATTATTAATGATTTGTGCTACAAAAACATACTGGAAGGCAGCCAGTGCTTACAGCTGACTCAACCACATGTTCTGCTGTATCCTGATGATGTTTTACATATCATAATAAAAATAAGTTTGTTGCTTATCATGGATTTTTAAAATTTATTTATCTATAAAATTGGTTGCTTCATCATCATGGCCATTGCAGGTGTTGTACGCCTGGGAATTCTCATCCTGGTAAAAAAAAATGCCTTAATATGAGAGTCTATTAGAGCAATCTGGGTGATTTTCATTCATACTAAAATCGCTCAGAAGGGGCGGTACTGTAAGGAACACAACCTGATGCTGATTGGACTAGAATGTTCAGAGGCAGGACACACTGTCCAGAACAGTCACAGCTAGCTTAACTGTGGTAAAATGTGACAAAAAAATTCTTCCCCTTCATCCATTGGTGGTGCGTCGCACGATTGCTCTAAAAACAAACCGCCCAAGAAGAGGGCGTGTCAATTGAAACAGTTAAGCATGGCACTGTTCTGTTCTGCTTAGCAGCACTGCATCACATGTAGCAAGTCTCTTTTGAAACAAATTTACTTCAGCATGAATAAAGCAATTATATACATCGTCTGCTTCATCATAATTGAAGGTATGTAACAATTAATAATTATAGACGTCATAATTATTCTGAATCTCCGACACGTGTACTAATTCTTGTATCCTTATGTTCGTCTCTTTTAGGCTCCAGTGAGGCAGTGCTGATCACTCAGTGGCCAAAATACATCTCCAGCTTTAAAAACACCTCAGTGGATATGCACTGTTACCAGAACGAAACAGACTATGGCTACACATACTGGTACAAGCAAACCAAAGACAAACAGCCTGTGCTAATAGGCAGACTTGTAGCTGATAAAGCCACCAATGAACAAGGCTTTGAGACCGGCTTTAAAATTTGGGGAACCAAAAAGAAGTGGTCCCTTACAGTGAATGTCACAGGAGACAGTGATGCTGTTTATCTCTGTGCTGCTAGTTTCCACAGTGCATAATTATTAATGATTTGTGCTACAAAAACATACTGGAAGGCAGCCAGTGCTTACAGCTGACTCAACCACATGTGTCTGCTGTATCTTGATGATGTTTTACATAGCATAATGATGTTTGTTGCTTAGCATGGATTTTTAAAATTTATTCATCTATAAAATTGGTTGCTTCATCATCATGGCCATTGCAGGTCTTGTACGCCTGGGAATGCTGTATTCAAGGCAACATCACACCCTGGAGCCATTATACACTATATGGAAAAAAAGACATGTTAACACCTGACCATGAGCTTTCTGTACATCCCATTTCAAAACCACGGGCATTAACAGTAGCTTTTCATACCTATTGGAACTCTTTATGGACTTTATTTTACATACTGTAGATATTATTGGCATTTTACACAACAGTCTTTGTATAATCAACCAAGTTGATTAAAACATGTTAGAGCAGGGGTGCCAAAACTTTTGTGGCTTGAGATCTACTATTTCCAGTCAACACGTCATTGTGATCTACTTTTTAAAAAAGGTTGGCCTTATCATTTTTCTTAAAAAAAAGCTTTGTAGCTTTATTAAATGCGGTTCAGTTGCATATATTTATATTCAGCATTACAGGGCAAGCGACTGAAAATCACACTAACCTTATTTTGATGATTTACACTGAAACGTGTCTGGACAATAGCTGCTGATGCCAATTCTCAAGCAGGCTTCCAAGTGTTCATCAGTAAGGGTGGATCGATATTTAGACTTAATTATTTTCACGTGGAAAAAGGCTAATTCACACAAGTAGGTTGTGTGGCACATTTTCTTACATTTGGATATTTTCCTCACCCAGCAAGTACCAAAATTGTTCAGCAGAGGCCATAAACTTCATATGAACGTCAGATTGTAGGGTTAAATTTCATCTTCATGAGCGGATGGGTCCACGTCAAATGCAGTTTTTGAAGCCAGCACATCAGATTTAGCTGTACCACCAAATGGAAAGCACATGAATGTTGCAATCGGCTGAAACAAACTAAAATCTAAAAAACTGCTGTTCAAAGTCTGCTATCGCGTTCTGGCTACTGATGAATGAAAACGTTCTAGATTCGCAGTGATTCAGCCGGGCTGAGGTATAGCTATAGTAACAAACCACAAATTAAAGAAACAGTGGCTACATTTCATGTCAATCACATTGACCCGTTTGGGCCGCTCAGGTGACGCAGCGGTAAAAACACATGCTGCAACCAGAGCTGGGATCTCGAATACATCGTATCGAATCTCAGCTCTGCCTTGCCGGCTGAGGCTGAGCGGCCACATGAACAGTGATTGGCCTGTTGTTCAGATGGGCAGGACTAAGCCGGATGGGGGTCTCTCTCTATCAGACTGGTGCAATTACGACCTCTGAGACAACACAGAGATGAGGAAAGAGGGTGTGTCTCTCCGTACACAACGGTAGGTGGCACAACACTTGTCAATGTATGGGTGATGAGATGCATACGGCTTGCTGCCCATGTGTCGGAGGGGGAATGGGTTAGCTTCGATCTTTTCGGTCAGAGCAGGGATTGACATAGGCGGAGAGGAAGCATGATGCAATTGTGCAATTGGACGCGCTAAAGTGGGGAGAAAAAGGGGAGAAAATGCTTTTTTTTTTTTTTTCAATCACAGTGGCGTCAATAATTGACAAATGCAATAACCTTGGTAACCTTGAACCTTTCTAGCTGTCCGTCCAAATTCAGCATCCAGGCAAGATGCAACTGATGCAATTACGACCTCTGCTGGCTGATAGATGGCGCCTCCACAGAGGGGGTCGGGGCGGTTGCCAGACAGGACCTCATAACTGATGCAATTACAACCTCTGCTGGCTGAATGATGTTGCCTGCACAGAGACGAAGGATAATGAAGATCTGGGTGTGACTCTCTGTACACAAAGCTGATCCGCATATGAACTCGCCTTTTGCAGGTGAAAAGATGCAGTCGGTTAATGTACACGTGTCAGAGGGGGCATGTGTAAGTCACAGTTGTCCTCAGTCAGGGTGGAGATCAACATCAGTAGAGAGGAAGCATAATGCAATTGGGTGATTGGATATGACTGGGAACTGGAAAAAATGCTAGAAGAAGTATTGCATGTCACCATGTATTTCACATTTTCAGCATTTAGCAGATGCCTTAATCCAAAGCGACTTACAGTACAGTTACAGTGTACAGTCTGAGCAATTGAGAGTTAAGGGCCTTGCTCAAGGGCCCAACAGCGGCAACCTGGCAGTGGTGGGGCTTGAACAGCGATCTTCTGATTACTAGTCCAGTACCCTAACCACTAGGCTATGGCTTGCTTATACCATGTATAGACAATTTTTATCATATGATAATGTTTGGTGGTGTGGTTCCACTAAGTGGCACTATTTAACTACAACAATGTCACTTTTTTTTTTGCCAGCTCTCTGCCTGGCACCTGACAAGTGGCAAAGCAAAGCTGTCGCTGAACATACCTCAGTGAGAGGTGTGGTGCAAGACAGTAAGATCCAGCCCTAAAGATGAACACATTTGATGTATGAGGAACTTTTTTAGTAAATGAGAGTCACACTCAAGCTGTGTATTAGAAAGATGTATGCAATGGTTTGTAGACTGTGTCTGGTCTTACTTTTGATAATAGGTTTGTCATTCTTAATTAAATAATGTATGTAATGTTTATTTACATGGAATTAATTATTTTTTTTAGACTGACACTGTTTTCTTTAACAGGAAGGGCAGATAGTTCTAAAGTTCAACAGATCTCATCAGTTCTGATTAAAGAACAAGACTATGTGACCATCCAGTGTAGCCACAATGACAATGCACTACTGACCATGCTATGGTATCAACGAAAGAGTGACAGTGCCGTTATGGCACTAATTGGATATACCTATGGCACAGCTGATCCAAAATATGAAGATGAATTCAAGGATCTATTTGTACTGACCAGACCGAGCACACTTACAGGAAACCTTACTATACCGAAGGTCCTCCAGTCAGACTCTGCTGTTTATTACTGTGCTGCCAGTATGCACAGTGCTGTATTATTATACAAACACCTTACTAAAACCTCAAACCCACCGGAACTCACTCACACACAGCCTCTGGTTCGTGGTTTGTTATCTAATGAGGTATAAAACTGTTTGAGGTTTTTCATTAAAAGTTGTGACTATCAGCAACATTTTACAGATCACTGATTAATATAGGTAATAGACATGCAGCAATTTTTCACTTATTATAAATATGGTCATACAAAATACATACTAAGAAATTTTAAGTTTATGTGTAAGTTGTTATAACAATTATATGATTTCATTTAAAAATGTTTAATATTTGATGAGAATACAAAATAGAATCTAATTTACTGGTGGTCTCAAAATCTTGGCCCTAACTGTATGTACAGCTCTGGAATTAAGTAAATCAACAACAGCAACAAATGGGGGCTGAAGCCTATCCCAGCTCTTCAATGGGTGCAAGGCACACAGTAACACCCTGGATGGGGCACCAGTCCATCGCAGGGCAGACACACATACACACACCCATACACACACACCTTTAGGGCAATTCAGTGTCTCCAATTAACCTGTCTGCATGTTTTTGGACTGTGGGAGGAAACCCACGCAGACACAGGGAGAGCATGCAAACTCCGCACAGAAAGGACCCGGACCGCCCCACCTGGGGATAGAACCCAGGATCTTCTTGCTTTGAGGCAACAGTGCTACCCACCGAGCCACCATGCCACCCTAAAACAGACACTAAATTAATAAATCATTATTTATTAAAAAATTAGGACTCCTGTCAGTCAAAGAACCTTAGAATTTTTTTAACACCCCCTTCCCACATCCTTATATGATGCCCCCTTGTCAGACACACTGGAGCTGTGTTACACAATGCAAAAATACATTTTGAATAGGTGCCAGTCCATTACAGGTGTTCACACAGAATGTATTAACAAGCATTTTGCCGCTCTACTTCTCTGTTTTCTCTAAGTAATGAAAGTATTATGCATTTATTTCATTTAGCTTTGCCACTTGGGGTCTCGTTTATAACAATTTTATTTTTGATTTTGATAACATCCTATAGAAATACCGAAATAACATTTATTTTATACATTTGGTGGTGTGGTTCCACTAAGTGGCACTATTTAACTACAACAATGTCACTTTTTTTTTTGCCAGCTCTCTGCCTGGCACCTGACAAGTGGCAAAGCTGTCGCAGAACATACCTCAGTTAGAGGTGTGGTGCAAGACTGTAAGATCCAGCCCATACATCAAATAAACACACATTTGATGTATGAGGAACTTTTTTTGTAAATGAGAGTCACACTCAAGCTGTATATTAGAAAGATGTATGCAATGGTTTGTAGACTGTGTGTGATTGTAATTTTGATAATAGGTTTGTCATTCTTAATTAAATAATGTATGTAATGTTTATTTACATGGAATTTTTTTTTTTTTTAGACTGACACTGTTTTCTTTAACAGGAAGGGCAGATAGTTCTAAAGTTCAACAGATCTCATCAGTTCTGATTAAAGAACAAGACTATGTGACCATCCAGTGTAGCCACAATGACAATGCACTACAGGTCATGCTATGGTATCAGCGAAAGAGTGACAGTGCCGTTATGGCACTAATTGGATATACCTATGGCACAGCTGATCCAAAATATGAAGATGAATTCAAGGATCTATTTGTACTGACCAGACCGAGCACACTTACAGGAAACCTTACTATACCGAAGGTCCTCCAGTCAGACTCTGCTGTTTATTACTGTGCTGCCAGTATGCACAGTGCTGTATTATTATACAAACACCTTACTAAAACCTCAAACCCACCGGAACTCATCTGTTGTTATCTAATGAGGTATAAAACTGTTTGAGGTTTTTCACTTATTATAAATATGGTCATACAAAATACTAAGAAATTTTAAGTTTATGTGTAAGTTGTTATAACAATTATATGATTTCATTTAAAAAAATTTAATATTTGATGAGAATACAAAATAGAATCTAATTTACTGGTGGTCTCAAAATATTGGCCCTAACTGTATGTACAGCTCTGGAATTAAGTAAATCAAGAAAGAAAAAAGAAATTCTTTTCTTTTAGATAAGATCTAATTCTTTTACTTCTTACTAGTTTACTTTTTCATGCCAATTCCTATTATTTTCATTCTGCTTCTGCTTAAGTAAGTGTAGTAATAATAATAATATAATATATGTGTGTGTGTGTGTGTGTGTGTGTGTGTGTGAATGTGTGTAAGTGTGTTTGCCCTGTAATGGACAGGTTTCCTGCTTTTCACCTAGTGAATTGTACCCATCGCAACACTGAATAAGATAAATGGGTGGTAAAACAGACACGTACACACTCACCCACTCACTCACTGTCTTAACCGCTTATCCAATTAGGGTCGGGGGGGGTGCTGGAGCCTATCCCAGCTCTTCAATGGGCGCAAGGCACACAGTAACACCCTGGATGGGGCGCCAGTCCATCGCAGGGCAGACACCCATACACACACAAACATACACCTATAAGGCAATTCAGTTTGAACTGTGGGAGGAAACCAGAGCTCCCGGAAGAAACCCACACAGACACGAGGAGAACATGCAAACTCAGCACAGAAAGAACCCGGACCACCCCGCCTTGGGATCAAACCCAGGATTTTCTTGCTGTGAGGCGACAGTACTACCCACCGAGTCACCGTGCTGCCCTACAACAGATACTTAATGAATAAATCATTATTTATTGAAAAATTAGGACTCCTGTCAGTCAAAGGCCATCAGATTTTTTTAACACCCTCTTCCCAGATCCTTATATGATGCCCCTGTCTGACACACTGGAACTGTGTTGCACAATGCAGAAATACATTTTATATAGGTGCCAGTCCATTATAGGTGTACACACAGAATGTATTAACAAGCATTTACATTTCTGGGTAATCACACCACCCACTAACAAGTCTTTTGAAAGTGGGAGAGTACAGTACCTCCTTATGTGGATTTAAAAATTATTTTAAATTTTAAAAAGTTTTACTTCACTTGTATGTATTTTTATTATAAATTTTATCATTATTATTAATTTTATTATTATTATTTTTATTATTATTATTTTTGTTGGTGTTATTAATATTATTTGTCAAAGCTCCACCCCAAAATCACCCACCCACATACACACCCCTCTCTTTAATTATACTTACTCAATACTCACGCTGTGTATCAGAAGGATGTATACTGTTTGTGGCCTTTGTGTGCTCTTCATTTTGTTTTTTGGTAAAATGTATATATTTTTTATTTAAAAATTCATTGATAACTATTGATAAATATTCTAAAATTATATATTGTTTCTTTATTCAACAGGAAGGACAAACGGTGTTAAATTTCAACAGATTCCACTGCTCCTAGCCAATGAAACTGACAATGTGACGATCCAGTGTAGCCACGATAGCAGTAGCCACTCATTTATGTTGTGGTATCAACAAAAAAGTGATAGTACAGCTTTTTCCCTGATCACTTCTGGATATTCAACAGGTGATCCAACAAATGAAGACGGATTTAAAGATCGGTTTAAGCTGAGCAGGCAGGGCTCACAAGCTGGAATTCTGACCATCTCTAACCTCCACCAGTCAGACTCTGCTGTGTATTACTGTGCTGCCAAAGAGGCACAGTGCTGTACCTTTATACAAGTGGCTTACTTAAAACCCTAAATACAGCAGAACTCACACACAGTGTCTTCAAACCAGGGGTTGTTCGTGGTTTGTTATCTGATGAGGTTTTAAATTATAGTCTGTGCTATGCATAAATGGGGACTTTACACTTCATTATTAATTCATAGTTTCAACTGTTCCTCCTGGGATTGAATGATGACAACAGACTTAATAAAACTATACATCCAAGTTTATTCATAAACATATTGTGGATCTAGTGCTGATGGAGTTTTTAAACACCTCACTGTCCCTGCTGGACTGTGCACCACAAACCAAAACATCCAGCCAACAGCGCCACGTGGGCAGCTTCCAGTGACCACTGATGAAGATGAGGTCTAGAAGATGACCAACTCAAACAGAAGCAATAGATGAGTGATCAGCTCTGACTTTACATCTACAAGGTGGACCAACTAGGTAGGAGTGTCTAATAGAGTGGTCAGTGAGTGGACACGGTATTTAAAAACTCCAGCAGTGTTGCTGTGTCTGATCCACTCATACCAGCACAACACACACTAACACACCATCATCATGTCAGTGTCACTGCAGTGCCGAGAATGATCCACCACCTAAATAATACCTGCTCTGTAGTGGTCCTGACCATTGAAGAACAGGGTGAAAGCAGGCTAAAAAGTGTGCAGAGAAACAGATGTAGTACAGTCAGTAATTGTAGAACTACAAAGTGCTCCTATATGGTAAGTGGAGCTGATAAAATGGACAGTGAGTGTAGAAACAAGGAGGTGGTTTTAATGTTATGGCCGATCAGTGTATAACCATGAGCTTGTTGGACAACCCATTCCAAACCCATAATCATTAAAATAAAGACCCCACCATGACTTTGTGAACAGGGCCAAAGTCTTGCTGTAGCAGGGAAATGTCTTCAATAAGCTGTTGCCATCGATTTTAAGGCATATACGTATATTGTTGCTTTTACACACCTGTTAGCGGTAAGCATTGCTAAAACACTTAAACTCAGTGATTGAAATGGGTGTCCACATTTTTTGGCCAAAAGAGGAAATAAGGCTAGTTTGACTGGTTCTATTAGACTGAGCAGCGATTTTAGAATATAAATCATACATTTCTACAGGGCGGCACGGTGGCTCGGTGGGTAGCACTGTCGCCTCACAGCAAGAAGGTACTGAGTTTGAACCCCAGGTGGGGTGGTCCGGGTCCTTTTTGTGTGGAGTTTGCATGTTCTCCCCGTGTCTGTGTGGGTTTCCTCCGGGAGCTTTGGTTTCCTCCCACAGTCCAAAGACATGCAAGTGAGGTGAATTGAAGATACAAAATTGTCCATGACTGTGTTTGATATAACCATGTGAACTGACGAATCTTGTGTAATGAGTAACTACCGTTCCTGTCATGAATGTAACCAAAGTGTAAAACATAATGCTAATAAAAGTTTTTAAAAAGTTTTGCTCCAACTGCATGTATGTTTATTATTCATTTTATTATTATTATTACTATTTTGATTAATTTGTCGTTGGCTCCACCCCAAAATCACCCACCCACATACACACCCCTCTCTTTAATTATATTTACTCAAAACTTACTCAAGCTGTGCATCAGAAGGATGTATACTGTTTGTGGCTTTTGTGTGCTCTTCTTTTTGTTTTTTGGTAAAATATATATATATTTTTTTCTAATTAAAAATGCATTGATAACTATTAACAAATATTCTAAAATTATATATTGTTTCTTTATTCAACAGGAAAGACAAACAGTGTTAAATTTCAACAGATCCCATTGCTCCTAGCCAATGAAACTGACAGTGTGACAATCCAGTGTAGCCACGATAGCAGTAGCCTCCCATTAATGCTGTGGTATCAACAAAAGAGTGATATTACAGCTTTTTCCCTGATCACATCTGGATATTCAACAGGTGATCCAACAAATGAAGACGGATTTAAAGATCGGTTTAAGCTGAGCAGGCAGGGCTCACAAGCTGGAAGTCTGACCATCTCTAACCTCCACCAGTCAGACTCTGCTGTGTATTACTGTGCTGCCAAAGAGGCACAGTGCTGTACCTTTATACAAGTGGCTTACTTAAAACCCTAAATACAGCAGAACTCACACACAGTGTCTTCAAACCAGGGGTTGTTTGTGGTTTGTTATCTGATGAGGTTTTATATTATTGTCGGTGTTATGTTTAAATGAACCGTTGATCTGTACACTTCATTAATAATTAATAGTTGCAACTGTTCCTCCTGGGATTGAATAATGACAACAGACTTAATAATAATATATACTTTTAAGTTTATTCATAAACATATTGTGGATCTTCTGAAAATAAAACTAGGATAAAGCAGTGGTAAAACTGAATGTTCTTCAATGGTCTGTATGTAGAGAAGCAGATGGACTACAGTCAGTAATTGTAGAACTACAAGACCCCACCCCCCAGCTCAGACATATTCAATCATGTTTGAGTAAATGGCTGGCTGGCTGACAGGACCGCTGAAATTCTAACCCTGGTCTCAGTGTTGGTGGGCTACCAAGTGGTTTGAACCTGGATCTCAGCCGTAGCGGGCTAGTGGGGTCTCAAAACTGTATGTAAAAAGTTCTGTAAGTAGCAAGTACCAAGAACAGTAGTCTTTTTTCCAAGGATAGAAGAAAAATCTACTTTATTCTGAGTTTAGCCACGAGGCTGGGAGTTGGTTACAGCACGGACACTGTGGCTATAAAGCACCAAACTACCTGCTAAATCACTGTACCACTACTATCCCTATCCCACTATCCTAATGTTAATTCATTCAGCACATACATTATTCCAGTCAGGGTCGATCTTTCCTGGAAACTAGTGGTGGGCGGATCAATCTAAATATCCATATTATCGATACCAACGTTGGTATTGGTATCGGATCGATACTAGTGTGATGGGATCGATACTTTAATTTGACTTTTTCTCAGCTACATTCAGCACATTTCTCCCATTTCATAAGAAAGTAAGGACCGTGTCTGTACAGACAGTAGCAGCATCTCTCACATCTTACATGCACAACTTGCTCCTCCCCTCCTGCTCTGCTGTGTTTTGTTGTGGTACCGTCACGCTGGTATAATCCTAACAGACATCAGTACATTGGTAGGCATTAGAAGATTGTAAGTCTTGTAAGAGCATGTGTAGTGAGGCTCTTATTCCATTTTTTGGTGAATGAGAGCTCCTTTTGACGTTGTGCTTATAAATGTAAACACAATAGCATATTTTAAATTAACAAGGACACAAGTATTCGATCACTATTAAAAATTTACAAATGTATTCACCCAGCAAACACAACTATGAGTTAGACGCTTTGTGGTGATACGCCATGATGGTAACTTTGTGAGAAATTAAAGCACCAGAAACAAGACATCAGACCGCTTGAAACTGAATTTATTTACAACCCAACTGAGAGCAGCTACTTACAAAAACAATATGTATTACAATGTCATGAAAATTCATTCAGATTTAGCAATTTGATGATGCATCTACCTTAATTATTAAAAAGTATCAGTATCGCTATCGATATTGGCTCTGTATTTACTTGGTATCGGATTGATACCAAATTTTGCATTATCGCACACCACTACTGGAAACCCTAGGTGCAATGCAAAAATCCACTTCAATTTCAAGTAGTCAGCCCATCTATTTGTAGTTGGTGGGAGGATGCCAGGGTACTTCTACAAGAGAATCCACGTATTCAGAGAGTTTTGTTGTTCATTTGTAGAAGCCCCACCTCCACATAATAGTATAAAGAGAACTGAACTTATTCAAGCGGTGTATCAGAAGGATGTGTGGTGTTTGTGGCCTTTGTTTGGTCTTTATTTTGGTTTTTGGTAAGACATTTTTACAAATAAATGTTTTAATGTATCACTACTTACTTTTATTGTCAATATTTTGTAATCCTAGCACTTATTGTATTTATAGTATTTTATTTTGTCAACAGGATGGACAGACAGTGTAAGATTTCAACAGACCCCCATGCTCCAAGCTAATGTAACAGACAGCGTAACAATCCAGTGTAGCCATGATGGCAGTAGCTACCCACTTATGCTGTGGTATCAACAAAAGAGTGATAGTACAGATTTTTCACTGATCGCTTACGGCTATTCTTCAAGTGACCCTACCTCCGAGGAAGGATTTAAGGATCGTTTTAGACTGACCAGGAAGAGTTCACTAACTGGAGATCTAACCATCTCTAATGTTCAGCAGTCAGACTCTGCTGTTTATTACTGTGCTGCGAGTATGCACAGTGCTGTACTTTTATACACCCACCTTACTAAAACCCTAAATACACCTCTGCTTCAAACTGTGGTTTTATAATCTTGTTTTTATCTGATGAGGTTTCTTTTACAACCGTCTGCTGCTTTGTATAATAATAGTGACTTTTAGTGCCACCCAAGAATATTACAGAATTTACTGAAACAAATTTGTATACTTTGTCTATTTTCATCGAATGTTGCTGAATTAATATATATATACTGTATATATATATATATATATATATATATATACACTTTATATATACAGTAGACCTTTGACTTACGAATTTAATTGGTTTCGAAGGGCTGTTCTTAAGTCAAAATATTTGTTAGTTAAACCTATTTTTTCCATAAGAAATCATGTAAATAAAATTAATCCGTGCCAGACCTCCCAAACCACCCCCTTACCTAACCTAAGCTTGTCTTGAATGGTCTTTTTTGTTAGAAAAACAAGTTTCTTTCCATATGGAGTTTCATTCCATATATATCAGTGATTGCTATATATTTCCTGTTTAACTTGCCATAATTATATATATATTTTTTTATATATTTATATATTTTTTATATATAATGTAAAAAAAAAAAAGAAAAACGTTATATTAATTAAAAAAAATGTATGTTGGCAGGTATTACATTACTTAAAAAAATTTACAATATTGTGTTGGATCAATATATTTTAATACCACCAGTTGGTATTGCTTAATGCAATTAGCTTAACTTTAGCTTAATGCAAAACACTGGCTTCTGTTTTTAGTGCTAATATCAGAGCAGGTGTTTTTGTGCAGCGATGCAGTAACTTTGTATCACTGTGCATTCCAACTGCACAGAAATACACAGCGCTGTCATACGAATCCAGATTCTTCACAGTGAATGACCCACTGGCATAATGTTTCTTAACTGCAGAAATTTTTTGTAAAAATTGTTCTTGAAAAGATCCAAAATCTGGATCTTGATTAGGTACCGTGTACACTAATAGCTCCATACTCTCCCCTTGCCGCTGTCGAAACCAGTACATCTGATAGTATGCAACACCTTTACTGTGAGTACAGTTCATTTCAGCAGATTTCCCCTTCACTTCCCAGAGGACACTGGGGCTTTGGGTGATGTCTGTGTCTCCTGCTAAAACTAACAAACAGCAAAGAATTGAAAACAAGAACAGAATGTGATGCACAATGTTCAGTACACAAATCATCAATAAGTCGATTACCTGGAGTCCAGTGAAACCAGAAAGCCAGAGTGATGATTACCCTGAACATATTTGTTCCCTGACCGTAATTCAGCACTAGTATTAAGCAACCAGAAAGCTATAAATGCATCCCTTTGAGGAGTAGATACAGGAAATGACGTTGAACCTATTTCACTTCCTCCATACCTAATTCAGAATGAACGCTCGTCTGGTTTTCTTGGCCTTCAGGACTATGATTGAACCGTAAACAGCATAAAATAAATTCCATTGTATCTGTAACACTAATTTTGAAAACAATTAAATGTATCTTTGGAGCTACTCAGGTGCTAGCACACCAGAGCTGGGATTTCAAATACATCGTATCGAATCTCAGCTTTGCCATCCGGCTGCGGCAACATGAACAACGATTGGCTGTTGTTCACAGGGTGGGACAAGCCGGACCAGGGTTCCTCATAACTGGTGCAATTACGACCTCTGCTGGCTGATTGATGGCGCCTGAGCAGAGTCGAGGAATAATGCTGATCAGGGTGTGGCTCTCCATGCACAAGGCTGATCCACATATAATCTCACCTCGTGCAGGTGAAAAGATGCAGTTGGTACTGCACATGTGTGGGAGGGGGTGTGTGTCAGTTGTGAAGCTCCTGAAATGTTGTTTTCAAACCTGGGTGTTTGTTAGTTTACTATACCACAAACTATATGCAGATAAATTAAAAATATATAAATATATTATTGTTGCTACTCCTAGGAGTAGACATTCTGCTAAAATCACACCAAGAGCTTAAAAGTTAAAAAGCTATGCCAAAAAAGAAACATACTTGTGCATGAAATGTCTGGGTAGCACGGTGACTCTGTGGGTAGCACTGTTGCCTCACAGTAAGAAGGTTCTGGGTTCAATTCCCAAGTAGAGTGGTCTGGGTCCTTAATGTGTGAAGTTTGCATGTTCTCCCCGACATGCAGTAAGATTATTTGGAGATAGTAAAATTGCCCTAGGTCTGTGTGTTTGTCTCGTGATGGACTGGCGACCTGTCCAGGGGGTTTCCTACCTGTCATACGGCAAATTGCACCCACTGTGACCCTGAATTGGACAAAGCAGTGGTAAAACAGACAATAAATAAATAAACAAATACAACCCCAAATCAGAAAAAGTTGGGACAGTATAGAAAATGCAAATAAAATAAAAACACAGTGTTCCTAACATTTACTTTTATTTGATTGCAGACAGGATGAACCTGAGATATTTCACGTTTCATCTGGCCAACTTCATTTAATTTATTAATAAACACGTCTTAAGATGTACAACAGTATCATCATTGTTGCATTTGAACAATAGCTGATATAACCACATGGGTGAGGGATTACTTTGGCAAACCTTTGTCAAGCACTACAATACAGAGTTACATGCACAAATGCCACTTAAAACTTCACTGCGCAATAAAGAAGCCATATGTTAACCATGTCCAAAAGTGGTGTCGACTTCTCTGGGCTTGGAGGCATCTAGGATGGACCATCACACAGTGGAAACGTGTATTGTGCTCAGATGAATCAGCATTCCAGGACTTTTTTTGGTGCTCGGGACCAAAGACAGAAAGGACCATCCAGACTGTTATCAGCAACAAGTCCAAAAGCCAGGGTCTGTCATGGTATGGGGTTGTGTCAGTGCCCTTGGCAAAGGTCATTTACACTTCTGCGATGGCAGCATTAATGCAGAAAAGTTCATTGAGATCTTAGAGCAACATATGCTGCCTTCAAGACGCCATCTTTTTAACAAGACAATGCAAAACCACATGCTGCACACATTACAAAGGCATGGCTGCGGAAGAAGAGGGTACGGGTACTGGACTGGCCTGGCCTGTTTGCAGTCCTGACCTGTCCCCAATAGAGAATTTTGAAACGAAAAATGCAACAACAACGACCCGTTACTGTTGAACATCTTAAGACGTGTTTATTAATAAATGAAATGAAGTTGAACAGACAAAACATGGAAAATCTCAGGTTCATCCTGTCTGCAGTCAAACAAAAGCCAAAGTAAATTTTTGTGTTTTTTTATTATTTGCATTCTCCATGCTGTCCCAACTTTTTCTGATTTGGGGTTGTATAAAAAAATGTAGGTAATACCAAGGAAATCACTAACTATTTCTTGGTGGTGCTTTGTAACCATTCAGTGATGTAACTTCCTGCTGATGAGTAAAGATAACATGAGAAAGCAAAGCAGTAACCAGGTCGGCAGTTTATCTTTGAACATCATGGCGCTGTGGCGTGTCGGGTTTGCGCTGATCTTTATTATGAGTAAGATATTTATGAGTATGAATGTATGAGTATTTTGAACCATATGAACCGGGATATGTGTGATATGTGTGCATGTAGAAGCAGTTTATTTAATGTATAGACCTATAATTAATGGTGAGTAATTAGTGCAGCTCTAACAATTCTATTTTTATTTTGGATTTTTTAGGATCTTCAAGAGGAGTAATCACACAGAATCCTACTTTACTAATGAAGGAAGTAGGTGAATCACTGGAACTAACATGTAATCATGATGATAACAGTCATTATTACATGTACTGGTACAGACAGAGAAATTCAAGTCCAGAAATAGACCAAATTTCTGCATCTGTTGGAAAGGAAGAGGTTCGAATAATTGCACCATTCAGTGAGAGTAAATATACAATGACTCGTCCTGATGTTGAACACTCAAACCTGCAGATTGAAGGTCTGGAGGCTGAAGACTCAGCTGTGTACTTCTGTGCGTCGACTAGCACAGTGTTGTAACTGAGGCCCACGTATCAACAATAACCTCACATCTGCTCCGTACACTTGTCATCCTTCTTCACCCCTTTCATCAAGGAAAAAGAACCCCATAGGACCCCCTCTGACTAGATGCTATTTGTGTGATGGACTATTCTTAGCACTGCACCAATACTAACATGGTAATGATATAGTATGGTATATCAGGTGCAGCAGTGTTGTTGGGATTTTGATATGATGTTTAAAGGGAACATATACCTGCCTATATATATATATATAGCATACATAACATTAAAACCAGTTCCACTTACCATATTAGAAGCACTTTGTAGTTCTACAATTACTGACTGTAGCCCATCTGTTTCTCTACATACCTTTTTACCCTGCTTTCACCCTGTTCTTCAATTGTCAGGATCCCCCACAGGACCACCAGAGAGCAGATAATATTTAGGTGGTGGATCATTCTCAGCACTGCACTGACATGGTGGTGGTGTGATATGAGTGGCTCAGACACAGCAGTGCTGCTGGAGTTTTTAAATACCATGTCCACTCACTGTCCACTCTATTAGACACTCCTACCTAGTTGGTCCACCTTGTAGATGTAAAGTCAGAGATGATCGCTCATCTATTGCTGCTGTTTGATTTGCTCATCTTCTAGACCTTCATCAGTGGTCATAGGACGCTGCCCACAGGGTGCTGTTGGCTGGATATTTTTTGGTTGGTGGACTATTCTCAGTCCAGCAGTGACAGTGAGGTGTTTAAAAACTCCAGCAGCGCTGCTGTGTCTTATCCAGTCATACCAGCTCAACACACACTAACACACCACCACCATGTCAGTGTCACTGCAGTGCTGAGAATGATCCACCACCCAAGTAATACCTGCTCTGTGGTGGTCCTGTGGGGGTCCTGACCATTGAAGAACAGCATGAAAGGGGGCTAACAAAGCATGCAGAGAAACAGATGGACTACAGTCAGTAATTGTAGAACTACAAAGTGCTTCTATATGGTAAGTTGAGCTGAGAAAATGGACAGTGAGTGTAGAAACAAGGAGGTGGTTTTAATGTTGTGGCTGAGCAGTGTACATACAGTGTATATACTCACATAGCCACAGGTGTACCTCCTTATATGTACATTCACTGGTCATTTTAGGAACTACACCCACTACAAAAGTGCACTTTGTGAATATACAACCCCTGACAGACCCTTGTACCATGTCTTTTTAACCAGTCCCTGTTAGGCTCACGTATACTGGTAATTTGTGAAGCTCAGATGTGAACTATGAAGTGTGATGTAATTACATCTCTGTACAGCAGATTTAAGATCATATGCTGACCTCTGGAGGATGAAATGAGGAAATCAGCTAGATACAGTTTATATTTACAGTAAATAAACAAGTACAGTACATAAAGAAGTTGAAACGTAATATTAGCAAAAATCAGCAAATAAATAAATTAATTATCATTAATTCGAATAATTGTTGTGAGAAAGTAAATTCTCAGACTACAGACCAATTCAGACTACTTTGCTTTACTGCAGACTGCATATTTGTCACTTATTTTATTACAGATCACTTAACCAAACATGATATTACATTAAGTCAACTTTGTAAAGAAATATTCCATGACATTTTATTTAGTAACTGCTTGTTTTAGGTTTTGCTAAAGACTTTTATTTGATTATTTCATGTTATTTACAGTTTATAATCAAGTATTCAAGTTCAGAAGTCACTATAACCCAAATGTCATCTTTATTAATTACAAGAAAACTTCCTAAACCTAACAACACACAAAACAACCAAGGTTCAATAATCATGCAAGCAGAAGTCAAGAGCTTCAGTTACTTATTGTTGTCATTAAATCATCACAATAATGAAAAAAAAAATGATATGAATAACTTTGATCATTGTACGTTTGTTTTTCCAGACATGGTGGTTTGAATATGTTAAAAACATTCTGAACTGATTCTGAACTCCTCGGTTCCATTGGCTACTGTTTCTGCTAGGGTGGGATGACCGGACTTTGTGAGTGGGGTCTTCAAACGCTATGTAAGGACCCTGATTAGCAGATAGAGTAGCGTCTGTCGCAGAGTGCATAGGTGAAAAAGGGTTTCGCTAAGGGCTGCATGCAAGTCGGAGGAGGCGTGAGCAGCAATATACCCTTCTTGACTGCAGTCAGGGATCCCCCAGCAGCAGAAGACAAGTTGACTACACTTAATTGGGAGAAAATGCATAAATAAAATAGAAAAAAATTAAATTACCAATCTCCTCAGATCTCCACCACAACACCCTCTAGAGTTTGGTCAGAATTGTCTAAAAACATCTAGTAAATGGCAATTCTGGACATGAAATCGCCTTGTTTATAAGAAAAAAAAAAAAACCACAATATGTATCACCTTGAGTTAGATGAGATACATATCCATACCTGTTGGTGAAAAACAGAATTCTGAGGCAACAGTAGGAACAGGCTTATTAAAACTTACCTAAGCTCACGTGCGGCACGGTGGCTAAGTGGGTAGCACTGTCGCCTTACAGCAAGAAGGTCCTAGATTTGATCCCCAGGTGAGGCGGTCTGGGTCCTTTCTGTGTGGAGTTTGCATGTTCTCTCCGTGTCCGCGTGGGTTTACTCCGGGAGCTCTGGTTTCCTCCCACAGTCCAAAAACATGCAAGTGAGGTGAATTGGAGACACTAAATTGTCCATGACTGTGTTCGATATAAACTTGTGAACTGATAAATCTTGTGTAATGCGTAACTACCGTTCCTGTCATGAATGTAACCAAAGTGTAAAACATGACGTTAAAATCCTAATAAACAAACAAACAAACCTAAGCTCACAATAACTACCAAAATAGACAAAATAAATGTGTGTTAAAAAGTCTTTACCCCTCTGTACTTTCTTTTATTTTGCATTTCTCAGTTTAAATTAATTTCACTTTAAGACAAAAACAGCATGAGTAAACACAAAATACAGTTTTTAAAAAGTTATACATTCATCCAAAACCAACTGGCCCTGTGGAAAAAAAAAGAAAAGCCCTTTGATTAATCAACCAACCATTAAAACAAATTCTATTATTAATGCAATTATTAATTGTAATTGTAACTTAATCTGGACTGGTTTCCATCAGTGTTCATAATTTCACTAATTGTTTGTTTGTTTGTTTATTAGGATTTTAACGTCATGTTTTACACTTTGGTTACATTCCTGACAGGACAAGTAGTTACACAACTACTGGTTACACAAGATTCATCAGTTCAACACAAAGCCCTACCTTCATGACACCAAAAATTATGGTATAATGTGCTGTGGACTGAACCTTTTTGCACTATAAAGTTAGTATATACTATAATAGTTTTATGTGTGGGGATGCTCTGCTGGTTTAGAACCTGGGCCACATTTATTCAGAGTGGTTGGCTGAACTTGTTTCTGCTTCAGGGGAGAACACAGTAACACAACTGCCTTTTCACACATAATATCTAAGAACGTATCTCCTTTATTAAATTACATGGTAACATTGTGAACATTAAAATATTCATAGGTCATTTTGCACTACCTGTTCAAGATTCATTCTTAGATTTGTAATAGTTTTGGAACACTTAAATTCCAAAACATTTTTTTAATATATAGAATAGAATAGAATAGAATAGAATAGAATAGAATAGAATAGAATAGAATAGAATAGAATAGAATAGAATAGAATGCCTTTATATATTTGTCATATATGCATATACAGACATACAGTATAATAAAATTCTTTGTTTGCATATATCTGCATATACTGTATATATTGCATATATGTTTACATTGAATTTCTTTGTCACCATATATCATGTTTCATATTACCATATAACATATATCACCATATAACATATTTTTTACAAATTTTTTTCAAATTTTTTTAGCTTACTTTGTTAGCCCCCTTTCGTGCTGTTCTTCAATGGTCAGGACTCTTCCAGGATCACTAGAGATCAGGTATTATTTGGGTGGTGGATCATTCTCAACACTGCAGTGACACTGACATGGTGGTGGTGTGTTAGTGTGTGTTGTGCTGGTATAAGTGGATCAGACACAGCAGCGCTGCTGGAGTTTTTAAACACCTTACTGTCACTGCTGGACTGAGAATAGTCCACTAACCAAAAATATATCCAGCCAACAGCACCCCATTGGCAGCGTCCTGTGACCACTGATGAAGGTCTAGAAGATGACCAACTCAAACAGCAGCAATAGATAAGCGATTGTCTCTGATTTTACATCTACAAGGTGGACCAACTAGGTAGGAATGTCTAATAGAGTGGACAGTGAATAGACACGGTATTTAAAAACTCCAGCAGCGCTGCTGTGTCTGATCCACTCATACCAGCACAACACACACTAACACACCACCACCATGTCAGTGTCACTGCAGTGCTGAGAATGATCCACCACCTAAATAATACCTGCTCTGTGGTGGTCCTGGGAGGGGTCCTGACCATTAAAGAACAGGGTGAAAGCAGAATAAAAAGGTAAAAAAAACTTAAAGCATAACACCCTTATAAATACTCAAGCAGCTCATCAAATTTAAATGTCAGTCTTGTTAGCTAATAGAATACAGCCAATCTTAATTTCAGCATTGTAAAATATACATTTCAGTCATCTCAAGCCTGTGATAAAAAAAAAATTAGTAATGGTCTTTTTTTTTTAATCGTATAAAAGTATTTTACATAATTAAAGTGTAAAATGGTTCTCAGATATCCAGTAAGAAGGTTTAAAGAGCACTGCGACCAAGGTCACAGAAGAGAACAGAACAATCACAGTTTTCTATCACAAGCCCTACAAAGTCACACAGTCACCTCAAAATTCAGAATTCTGTTTCCTATAACAACCATCTCATCAGCACATCAGGCCTTTCCATGACAATTAAATGAGTATTTACAATGTAAGGCTGCAGTGTCTCCATCTCCTGGTATAATTACATTGGATTATGCATATCCTTAATCGCTCTTTACTTTGATACTGTTACAGGAGGATGTGGGTGACATTACGTCACATTGATTTTTATGGTATGTCAGCCGCGCACCTGCGTAATTTCTTGGTACTCACAGAAATAGCAACATTCAGTTTAGATTAAACTGCCTGCTAAACACCTGACATATTTATACATGTGAAAAGTATGATGAAAAATAAAGATAAAGTGTTGTGTATAGGAGGGGGGTAGGGGGCAAAAGAAAAGTCGATTTTGTTTTTGTTTAATGTTTTAGCACTGTGGGGACAGGGGGCCACAATGATACATTTCCATAGAGCCGCCGTACAAAAACCTCCTGCTATTAACAACTACATATAATAGACCAGGGAACATAAACATGAGGTTTATATCCTTAAATATAATAACTATTACACTTTCAACATCAAGCAAATGTATTTTCCTTTTTTTCTACTCATTATCAATAAACATATATATTTTTTACACTTAGTACATGTCTAGTATTGCTTATAAGACTGAATCAACTTTATACTTGTTGTTCTTAGATCATGTTTTGCATCCAAGCACTTTTAAATGGAATATAATTTTGAATATGGACAACTTTATATTTTTTATGGAATACGACAAGGACCTGAATGTATTTTGAAGCACAGCTTAACAATGTGCCACTGGCACTCAAGCATATTTTGGAAGTGGAACAAAACTGACCGTTTTAGGTAAGTCCACCAGATTTGAATATTCTATTCTAGCTTATAGTAGTTAGATTTTCCAGGTTCTCAGTTAAAGGATTTTTCCAGGCATTTTAAAAGTGCATTTTAATGTTAGAAATGTATGTGGCTAACCTGATGACATGTAAAAGTGTCAGTAAAGAGACCTCGAAAATTGCTAAGATTAATGTACTGTGCCAACGCTAATCAAGCATACTTCGGTGCTGGAACTAAACTGACAGTCATAGGTAAGGAATTTTTACTTTGAATCTGATTGTTACAGATGTTAAATCATTTCTGAATGCGTCAGAGGTTTAAGTCTATAATTCTGTACTTTTGATGTTATTATTATACTTTTTTAATCTGAAAGAACCACATTAATAATAAGAATATATTCTTCTTAGTATTATTATTATTCTGATAGATAGAAATTCTGTGACACATAAAATCTATAAAAAGGCAATCAAGTCATCTTCATAAATTCAGGTTTAGTGAGATTCGAGAAATTTGTTCACACAGTCACACTGTGACTCTGGATATCAAGCACACTTTGGAGATGGAACGAAACTGACAGTTTTAGGTAAGAATGTTTTGGTCTGAAAATTGTAGCCAGTGGTTAATTTACTTTATCGGCAACAAAAGTACTTATTTACTTGGGTTATAAGGTAGTAAAGTAATTGTCCATATTAAAGATATGCATTGAGACTCATGTTTATGTAAAAATTTAATTATGACATGAATATCGAAGCGGGGTCTGTGAAAACAAAGTTCATAAGTAGTAGTTTGACCTTAATTGGTAGGTATTTCAAAGCTATTAGACAGCTATTATACATACAAATTCTAAAAAGAGATACATGGATAATAGTACATACTGGTAAAATTAAAAAGGTATGTTATAAGTCAACATAAATGCCAGTTATTCAGCAATTATTTAGGACATAATGAAAACACAATGTCTCTCAATTATAAAATGTATAAATAAGTTGTATTCCCTTACTGCTACAGTTAAAATACATTGACATAGACATCATGCAGACATTATAGATAACCACCAGTAAGAGTATTGGTACATTTGTTCCTGAAATTACCAGTAATGTTAAACTGACTGATTTGAGATTTGCACTTATTATCCAAATGTAAATTGCTCAATCACAGCAGAGGTTTCTTTACTATAAATATTGAGGTTAGGTTTGGACAGTTAGAATAAGATCTGGAAAATTTGTTAACACAATCTTACTGTGACGAGCAGTTATGCACAAGCATATTTTGGAGCTGGAACAAAACTTACAGTTTTAGGTAAGAACTTTCTTTTGTACTATCGTTAAATTAATGTGCATTTGGCACATTTGGTTAAAAACACCTTGAATTGTTTGATTGATGCTGTTTTTACAAATGATCTGGCTTAAGTCTGTTTTTCTCCATCTAAAGTGTGGTTTTACTTAGACAAAGTAGTGCTTATAAGTTTAAAAGTCGAAAAAACATTAGAGGCAAGAGTAATCAAATTTACACAATTAACAATGAACAGATCTGGGAAATTTGTTCAGTCAATTGAACTGTGACAGCGGTTATGGTTCACAAGCGTACTTTGGATCTGGAACAAAACTGACTGTTTTGGGTAAGAAAGTTTTAATCTTAAAATTGTAACTGGTGTTAAATGTACTTTAAATATCTGAAAGTGTCTCAAGATGGCCTTTTAAGTCTTCACTTGTAGGTTTTCTCAGTCATGTAAGTAATTGACAGAATTGACTTGGTTTACTCTACCAGTGATATAAAGCCTAAGAATCTATTTTACAAATATAGATTGAATGTGACCATTAAGACTCACACAATTAGAATTTGAAAGATAAGAGAAATTTGGTCAGACAGTCATACTGTGGAACAGTATACTCAAGCATACTTTGGACCTGGAACAAAACTGACAGTTCTAGGTAAGAAAGTTTTGATCATGAAACTGTTACTAATGTTAAATTTACTTTAAATATCATAGTCTCCAAAACTACTTTTTACAAGTCTTTACTTGTAGGTTTTCTTACTTAAATAAGCAGTTGGCAGTTTTGTATATTCTATAAGACTCTATAAGACTCTGGATTGCAAATATAGATGAAATGTGACCATTAGAACTTGAAAGGTATGAGAAATGTGGTCAGACAGTCAGACTGTGGGACGGTTATACTCAAGCATACTTTGGAGATGGAACAAAACTGACAATTTTAGGTAAGAAAGTTTTAATCTTCAAATTGTAACCAATGCTAAATTTGCTTTAAATATCTGAAAGTGTCTTAAGATGGCCTTTTAAGTCTTTACTTGTATGTTGTCTTAGTCAAATAAGCAATTGGCAGATTTCTATATTACATAAGACTCTATAAGACTAGATAGCAAATATAGAATTTGAAAGATATGAGAAATTTGGTCAGACAGTCATAACTGTGGAACAGTTATACTCAAGCATACTTTGGAGATGGAACAAAACTGACAGTTTTAGGTAAGATTATTTTTGCTGTTGTTTAAAATGGTCAAAATGTTAAATTTACCTGAAGCGTTTGGTCTGTTAGTTAAATATGTGCATTTGGTTGGTAATTTGGGACTATTTTCTAGTGTTGCTTGGTATTAGTAGTCTGTAAAATGTTAAATCTTAGATGGGCTTTAAATCAATCACTGTAAATCAATTGTGTTTCTTGCCAAAAGTATAAATTCTAAAAGTCGAGGTAAAGTGATAAGAAATATTGTTAGACAGATCTGAGAAATGTGTTTACACAGTAATACTGTGACCTCGGAGCTCAAGCCTATTTTGGTGATGGAACAAAACTTACAGTTTTAGGTAGGTAAAGTCTTAAAGTCATAAATATGATCCTTTTTCTAATATCAAAATCATATTGGCCTTTTTTAGGTTTCACTAGTTCAGGTCTGTGTACATATATGCATGTAAAGAGCTGTTAATGAATCTATTCCAGCACTCAGGGTGTTTCTCTTGAATTATGTATACTACATTTTATCAGATTCAGGTTAAATTTACATGATTAACATTAGACAGGTTAAGTAGTTCATTTGTTGATGCAATTGCACTGTGGTGGTAGTTATACTGAACAAGTGTACTTTGGAGCTGGAACAAAACTAACAGTTTTAGGTAAGACATTTTAATTGTTAATACGTTTTTATGCTAAACTCATACTTACAAAACAACACAGAAAAAATATATTCTTACATGCATGTAAGAATATGTAGATATAACTAGACGAATAGTTTGCAGCTTGAAAATAAGTCCAAAGCCACTTTTTGGCATGATGATCAAATGCTGTGTCAATTATGAAGCTTATTTCGGTGGTGGCACGAAATTGACTGTTCTTGGTAAGTACTTGTAATATTCTCTTTGAAAATTTGCTTACTTTTTATTGCAGACAAAAAGCTATATATGTTTACTAATTCAAAAGAACTGCACGATATTTATCAATCCAATCTTGAAGCGTAATGTTTAAACAAAGGCTAGTATGCATACAGTAAAGACTTTGCAATTTGGGTAGATTTCACTACAAGCCTTTACAGTGTGCCAACAACAATCCAGCATACTTTGGTAAAGGGACCAAACTAACAGTTCTTGGTAAGAAATACATATTTCTCTTCATAAAAGCTCTTCAGTAAAGGTTGATTGAATTGTATTTATATGTAGTTAGCAAACTATTATAAAGAGTAAAATTTTTGGTGATTCTCTAGCTGAAGAGTAGATCTTGAGATACAGCTTTAAAACTCTGCTTACTTTGGAACATAGGTGCATTTACAATATCAAGCTGCTCATCACTTATGTAATAATAGTGTGATCTAAATATTGCTGCTCTAATATTGTTTTAATTTTTATACTAGTACACTAGTATAGTCTGGTAATGGTGCTATAGATGAGAGTGGAAGTTTTTTTGTAGCTTAGTGTCAGTGTGACAACTACGATCCTGCATACTTTGGTGGTGGAACAAAACTCACAGTAATAGGTAAGAAAGTTATATCGATTATATGTACTAATATGCCCTATTAAGAATGGTCCAAATATCATCCATACAACTTCTAAATATGTATTTATTTATGCTACAGTTAAGATAAAAAAATACCAAAATGACTCGTGTCCTAATGAAAAAATTTAATGTAACTCCAGTCTATTAAGGATTTGTTCCGATAAGATAGACAATGTGCTTTTTAGATAAATATAAAGATAATTGGCAGTGGCACATAATGGATTTTATTAGTAATGGTGTACACTGTGCCAGTGGAACAGTCCTGCTTACTTTGGAGAGGGAACCAAGTTAACAGTTCTTGGTAAGACAATTGATGTTACTGTTGTAGTTCACTGCAATTATTTATTAAGCATTTGGCTTATTAGGCTTCAGTAATCTTATAACTATAAATATAGCTTGGATTTTAAATGGTAAATCTGTAGATCAATTTATATCCAAAAAAATAAAGCATTAGTCAATGCAGACATGCAGAATCATGTTGTTAAAACTTGTATACCGTTTTACATCGTTCTTGGTAAGAAATAACAACTTACTGTTCAACTGGAGCCAACTGAGTACTATTAGAGTCTGATAATAAACATTATAATAATTTAGATTTGGTCAATTTGTCTATAATGCATGTTAAGACATGATTTTGTCATTCCCAATGACAAATATTTTGTTATACATGCTTGTAATGAAGATTATAAAATGACAGAGGCGTCTGTAAATGCACAAAATTACAAGGTATTTCATTAGAACTCGTACACTGTGGCTTTGGCAACAGTCAAGCGTACTTTGGTGGAGGGACCAGGTTAACAGTTCTTGGTAAGATATTAAATGTAACATTTAATTGTATTTCATTAACTGTGGTGAACTTTGATCCAAAATTAGAAATCTGTAGTTTAACAGGTGTATTAAAAAAATAGGGTATTAAGCACATGCATGAAAGCACAGGCACATGCATGAGATGCATGAAACTGGCACAAATCATAATACAATCTTGTAAGAACTTGTACACTGTGCCTACGGGGCAAGTCAAGCTTACTTCGGTGGTGGAACCAAGTTAACAGTTCTTGGTAAGACAATTGATGATACTGATGTAGTTCACTGTAATTATTTATTAAGCATTTGGCTTATAAGGCTTCAGTAATCTTTTCTGGAATAATAACTATAAGTATAGTTTGGATCTTTTAATGGCAAATCTGTAGATCAATTTATATCCAAAATAATAATACATTAAGAAATGCAGACATGCAGAATCATGTTCTTGGTAAGAAATCACAAAGTACTATTCAACTGGAGCCAACTGAATACTATTAGAGTCTGATAATAAACATTATAATAATTTTGATTTGGTCAATTTGTCTATAATACATGTTAAGACTTAATTCTGTCATTACCAATGACAAATATTTTGTTATACATGCTTTTAATGAAGAATTATAAAATGACAGGGATTACAAGGTATTTCATTAGAACTCGTACACTGTGGCTCTGGCACCAGTCAAGTGTACTTTGGTGGAGGGACCAGGTTAACAGTTCTTGGTAAGAAATCAAACATTACTTGCTAATAGTAATTCTTTAACTTTGGTGAACTCTGACTTTTTGCAATTCTAAATTACAAATCTGTAGTTTAACAGGTGCATTAAATAATTAAGGTATTAGGCAAATAATAGAGATAAGTGAAACCTGGCACAAATCATAATACAATCTTGTAAGAACTTGTACACTGTGCCTACGGGGCAAATCAAGCTTACTTCGGTGGTGGAACCAAGTTAACAGTTCTTGGTAAGAAATCACTTATTTATAAGCAAATGATTTTTTAAGTTTAATGGGCAATAGAACATTCCCGTTCAAAGTAAGAGTTCTTGAAAATTCTGTGTTACTAATTAAAATAATTAATAATGCATTAATAATGAATAATTATTTAGTTTTGGTGGGACATTTGTAATTTTAACTGTAAAAAGCATACATTCAGTTATAAGGCATTTTTAAAACAATAGAGATGCACAAACCCTGGCACAGATGTACAAAGTAATTTCATTTAGCTTGTACCCTGTGCCAACACAAACAGCCAAGCTTACTTTGGTGGAGGAACCAAGTTAACTGTTCTTGGTAAGAAATCACTTATTCGTAATAGCAAATAATAATTTTTAAGTTTAAGTTGTACATAATAGGCAAAAGGCAGTTCTTAGGAAATTCAAGTTCACACTTAAAGTTCTTGAGAATTCTGTGTTACTAATTAAAAGAATTAATAATGCATTAATGAATGATTATTTGGTTTGGGTGATCCCTAATGCATCTAATGACATTTGTAATTTTAACTGTAAAAAGCATACATTCAGTTATAAGGCATTTATAAAACAATAGAGATGCACAAACCCTGGCACAGATGTGCAGAGTAATTTCATTTAGCTTGTACCCTGTGCCAATGCAAACAGCCAAGCTTACTTTGGTGGAGGAACCAAGTTAACTGTTCTTGGTAAGAAAGTTGTGATTTTGTCTTTAATCTTTATATAATGCAAGATGTTACAATAATCAGTCTTGTGTTATTGTAAGTATAGTGCAGTTTTTCTGAATAGCAAAGTTTAAATAGAAGAATCAGTTCTAGCTGCTTAAACAAATTAAAATAAATATGTGGTAGCCTATTTATTTTAAAAAGTAAAACAGCAGGCAAATTGTTAAATGTTATGTAAAGAGACTAAACAAGCTTGTTCTGCATTAAAGAGAATGTAGTTGTAAGCATTTCCTTCTTGGGGATCCACATTGTGCCTCTGGATATAATCCAGCTCACTTTGGTGAAGGAACAAAACTAACTGTACTGGGTAAGAAATTAAATTACTCTTATAGTATGTAAATGGTTTACACTGGGCATCAGTAACATGGCTTAGGTAAATATCACTGAGTATTTTAGCTAGAATGTTAAACATTGTAGGTATTTAACATACAGCCTTAAAACTCTGTGCTCACTTTCACAAGCATATTTTGGAACTGGTACCAAACTTACTGTTTTAGGTAAGAAAATAATCTTTCTCCAGTATAATTTATTAATTGTGCAACAGCAGAGTTTATAAAAGCCACATGTTTTGCTATTTCTAATTCTGTATAGCCTTTTAGTTTGCCTAATGTTCTTTTACAAAAATGTCATGATATTGCAGAATAAGAACCACAAGTAATTCCATATAATGCAACAAATGCAGTATTTTCCTACATGTAAAATCTGGATAAATGTAAACACTGTTGCAGTATTGCATACCAGTTTGCTACAGTTTATATATCAGCTTAATGTCAATGTGGCAACACCCAGCCTGCACACTTTGGTGGTGGAACAAAACTTACAGTAAGAGGTAAGAAAGATTGATTAATGTTAATGTTTTAAAATATTTATAAAAAGTTCTAATCAAAATAACATTATTATCAGACAGATATGACATAGACCTTCTACAGGTAATAGCCATGATATACATGTAATGCTTTACAATACTAAAACATTGAACAAATGATAGATATAGAGGCATGTAATGCTTTACAATGATAAAACATTGAGCAAATGATAGATATAGAGGCATGTAATGCTTTACAATACTAAAACATTAAACAAATGATAGATATAGAGGCATGTAATGCTTTACAATACTAAAACATTGAACAAATGATAGATATAGAGGCATGTAATGCTTTACAATGATAAAACATTGAGCAAATGATAGATATAGAAGCATGTAATGCTTTACGATACTAAAACATTGAACAAATGATAGATATATACCCGTGTAATGCTTTACAATAATAAAACATTGAACAAATGATAGATATAGAGGCATGTAATGCTTTACAATCATAAAACATTGAACAAATGATAGATATAGAGGCATGTAATGCTTTACAATGATAAAACATTGAGCAAATGATAGATATAGAAGCATGTAATGCTTTACGATACTAAAACATTGAACAAATGATAGATATATACCCGTGTAATGCTTTACAATAATAAAACATTGAACAAATGATAGATATAGAGGCATGTAATGCTTTACAATCATAAAACATTGAACAAATGATAGATATAGAGGCATGTAATGCTTTACAATAATAAAACATTGAACAAATGACAAATATAGATGCATGTAATGTTTTAAAATAATAAAACTTTGGACAAATAATAGATATGGATGTACAATGGCTAGGCGATTGTATTAGTGAACTTGCATACTGTGTCTCTGGTGCTTATCCAGCTTTTTTTGGTGGAGGAACCAAGTTAACAGTTGTTGGTAAGATATATACTGTTACTAATGTTATTGCTTGTTTAAGGCAATTTGCTTGATTTAGTTGGACTGATGCTGTTATTTGTACTCCTATAGAATGTTAGAATGCAATATGGTCAATATGGTTTTATTAATTTTAGTGTATCTTTTTGGCTGGTCCAGTGCTGGCTTTGTACTGGCTTACATGTTATAACAAGAGTTTTAAGAAATCAAATTAACATATGCAGTTTTTAAAGCAGTTTAAACGTTGACATATGAATTCTGTTACTACAGAAAAATGACTATTGATATGTTATGGAAATTAGACATGTTTCATACAATAATTTAGATTTAGATAATTGATTGGAAGCATAGACCTTGGCATACACTATGTATATAATTTTATAAGAGGCCTTGTAGGCTGTGCCTCTGGTTCTCGTCAGGCTTATTTCGGTGATGGAACCAAGTTAACAGTTCTTGGTAAGAAATATTATCTTATTAATTACTAGCAATGAAGTACTCAAAGTATTTTGCTCTTAAGGATCTGTACTGCATTGTGTTGGTGTATGTTATAGTTATAACATTTAGTTTCTAGTAATATATGGTTCTAGTGTAACACTAATTGCAAACATTAAGTAGTTATAATTCCCTTATATAATGAAAATATCTTTGCTTTGTTGATTACATACATAATTAAGGCATTCTAGCCTAAAGTGCTACTTTATGACATGGGCAATTTACTGATATCATAGACATGTAAGCACAAATGCATGTGTTGCATGAACCATGGTGGATGTTCACTAGTTTATTATGTTTGTAAGCTTGTACACTGTGCCACTGCTGGTCTCCAAGCTTACTTTGGTGGAGGGACCAAGTTGACAGTTCTTGGTAAGAAAAATAATGCTACTAATACTAATCAGTAGTAAACATCTTATCACCTGGCAAAGACATGTCATTTATATCATGCATCATGTGAATTACTGGTGAATTTTCTGGTGAAGCTGTCTTTACTTTTTGTTGCAAAAAGGGTAGTGATAATATATAAGATGCTAACAGGTGGACCTTTGCTACTTTGACCTGTAGTATATATAAACAAACTTTAAAATAAGTAGTTTGGCTTCACTTTGTTAAATTGATAGGCATACCAATGCTATTAGAAATACAAAAAACAAAAGCATTAAACAAATGATAGAGATACATGAATGATGGTAAATACTAAAAGTAAATTAAAATAACATCATGATTAGTCAACAGAACATGCTATGTTTCTGCTTGTTCTGGTCAATGTCAATGTCAGCCATAACAAACATTCAGAGTGGTCATGAAACACTTTAACAGGGCCATTGCTGTATTACAGCATCTATATACAGAAAACCTGAGCTCAAAAGGAAATCTTTAAATGGTTAAGAAGAATGTCTCTGAGGAAAAATAAATTATTAATTCTTTGCAAAATGGTCATATCAGAATTTCTTAGTATTTGGAAAAGCAAGCCATTGTTCACCTATTATAAATATGGGCATAACATGTACTGAGAATTTACTGAGCATTTTACTAGTGCTCTTAGACATTTGTCCCCTACTGTACTTACCATGGCATATATTAGCTAGATTTTATAAGTACACGTGTATGCTGTGCTACTGGAGGTTATCAAGCTTACTTCGGTGAAGGGACCAAGTTAACAGTTCTTGGTAAGGAACAACAGAACAATTGCGGTCTCTTGTCTTACTTTAGAAGTAAAACTAATGTAGCTATTATGTATTTTAGTCCATAATCATAAATGATTAAAAATGTTTGATTTTATGAAGTGTTTAACTAAGGTAGTCAAATAGTTTAAACTGGTAATGTGTGGCAGATCATGAGGGTAGTTCAGGTTTTCTTTATAGCTTAGTATCAGTGTGAACAACTACAACCCTGCACACTTTGGTGGTGGCACCAAACTAACTGTAATAGGTAAGAAATTTACAGTTATTAAAGTAATAATAGTACATTCCAGATTTAATCTGTTTATATATCTACTTCAATTATGAAGGTACAAGTAAAAAAGATGTATGTTGTAAGGGTAACAGCATGTATATACATGCTTTATTGGGAGTAATAATGTGGTAATATAAAGATCTAAACTGGCAACTTTGATTTAGAATACAGGGAGAATTGTGGCTTGTTTTCTTTATATGCAGTAGATAAATGAATATATGATAGCATTTATGAAAAAGGCTTTCAAACTGTGGTATTTGGTAATGGTAATCGTGTTTTAATATTACTGTTGGGCAATGTGAACAACCTGCCTGCATACTTCGGCCAAGGGACCAAACTCACAGTTCTTGGTAAGATTAAGTTTTTAGTTGTTTTCAGGTAGTAAAATAGATTTTAGAAACACTAACATTATATCAGATAAAGTTGATAAATGTGATTAGTCCATTAGTATGTCCAGTAGTAAAAATCTACATAAACAGAAAAAAAAAAACAGAATAGGTACAAATTACTATGAAATACTAATACTAATAATAATGTATACTTTTGATGTTTTTAGAAAAAAGGAATACAAACTGAGTTTCAAAGAGATATAAGTGTCTATGTTATAGAATCATTTGCAAGGTTTGAAAGCGTATAGGGTGGAGGGTTTAATTGTTAGGGTTTCTACACTGGTTTTAATGTTTACACCACTATTTCTAACGTTGCTTGTGGTTTTCCTGCTAAGAAAACTGTTGAGTTCTCATACAACTGTAATATCAGATTAATGAAACTAATACAATGTGATGTTTCCTGGCTAACCACATTTGCTTGTTTGTTTTTATGTGAGAAAAAAAAAGAAGAAAATGATGTGCTTGCAATTTGCCATTCTCATTCATATAACTCTTTACCAAACAGTTAGGATACACGGTATACAATTATTGCTAATAAGTCAACATGCAAAAATGTGTTTAGTTTACATTAAAAGTTTGAATTTAATAAATCAGAATCAGGCTTTATTGGCCAAGTACGCTTACACATACAAGGAATTTGTTTTTGGTTACACAGATGCTTGCAGTGCATGAAAAATACAGTAAAGACAATCTTATTCACACACATTCACACACATTCATACCTGTAAACGTTGTAAACACTGGCATGTGCACTTCACATTATTGGTTAAAAAGGTGCAGTGTTTTGTGCAATATTAAAACTATAGAAAAATATATAAATAAGAAGTGGAAGTAAAGGGGAAATTCCTGTGTATGCAATGTTGTGTGCCATTATATACATTAAATAGGTAGTTTTAGATTGTTCAAGTGTCCACTAGACTGAACACTATTACACTACATGGCCAAAATGTCAGGTTGTTGGTCATTTCATGTCAAAACAATTGTTATTAAAATTGAGTGACCTCTATCGTGACTTTTCCGAGAAAGCTTCTCACAAAACCTATGTCTGTAAAGTATGTCTGTGAAAATGTGTGCCCATTTACTTGGAAAAGCATTTGTATGGCAGGACACTGATGTTTGTCAAGAAAGCCTTAATTGATGTTCCAGTTTGTTCCAAAGCTGTTCAGTGGGGCTGAGATCAGGCCACTGGAGTTTTTTAAAACGTACTTTTCTTCACGTCTTTATAGATCTAGTCTTGTGCACAGGGACACAGTCATGCTGGAACAGGAAAGGGCCTTCCCTAAACTGTTGCTGCAAATTTAAAAACATATACATTTCTTTTATATATAATTGATTTAGTACACCTGTTAGGACCTGTTGTGGCTGAAACGCGTGAATTAAAAAAATAAAAAGGGTTGCCCAAATACTTTTGTTCATATGGTGTATGTTGGTAATAAACACGGTGGCACGGTGGCTCAGTGGGTAGCACTGTTGCCTCACAGCGAGAAGGTCCTGGAGTTTGCATGTTCTCCCCATGTCTGCGTGGGTTTCCTCCGGTAGCTCTAGACACACTAAATTACCCTATAGGTGAATGTGTGTGTGTATGTGTGTCTGCCCTGTGATGGACTGGCACCCTGTCCAGGATGTTACTGTGTGCTTTGCGCCCATTGAAAAGCTGGGATAAGCTCCAGCAACAACCCCCTCCCCCACCGCGAGCCTAAATGGATAAGCGGTTAAGAAAGTGAGTGAGTGAGAGTATATAACAGTTGCTTTTGTATGTAAGTACATTCAAATACTCAAAGTGTAAACATATGATCCTGAGGATTAAAAAAAAAACCTTGATTGACAATGACTGACACATGAGGACAATGCAATCATTTTTTAAAACTAACAAGCAAGTTATTACAAATATTGATGTAACCATTTTAAATAAACATACTATTTAAATGCACAAATTATGGTACAAGCACACATTTTATAGTAATTCACAATTATAATTTTTTTGTTTTTACAGAAAATGGTATAACAGTCAAACCGCCCAATGTCACGGTAAACAGCGTTAACAGCACTGGTTGTAAGCAGACAGACATTGTTTTGGTGTGTGTTGCTGAAGGATTTTACCCTGACCATGTGGATGTGTCCTGGGAAAAAGTTGAAAAAGGGAATGTAACAAAGGAAATCAAAGGAGTTGCAACTGACAGTGCTGCCATACAAGATAAAGACAAGTACTACAGCATAACAAGCAGACTAAGGGTCCCCAAGACCTGGATTGAAGACAGAACATTTAATTGTAACGTTTCCTTTTATGATGGCACTGAACATGTGCCAGTGTCTGCCAGCATAACAATACCTAAAGGTAGGTCTAAAATAGCTTAATCATAATAATAATAGTAATAATAACAATAATAATAATGGTTTTTTTTTCCCCAAATACAATATGGTAAAACTTTTTTATTTTATTTTAGGAAGCGCCTATACTGGTAAGAATTCAATACATGCCATACAGTGTACTAGGTAAGAATTAAAGCACAGTAGGCCATGCCATATAAAAGACACATTTCTGATGTGGTGGTGCAATGTTATTACTACCTCTAAGTGATTTTAAACTTGTGCCCCAGAATGTTTTATTATGCCTGTATCTTGGTTCTTGGTATTTTGCTAACAACTATGCATTTCTATACTGTACTCTTTATTGTGTTTATTATAATAGAATAGAATAGAATAGAATGCCCTTATTTGACATACATATACAGGTGTACAGTACAATGAAATTATTTCTGCGCATATCCCAGCTTGTTTGAAAGCTGGGGTCAGAGCACGGGGTCAGCCAATGTATGATGCTCCTAGAGCAAAGAGGGTTAAGGGCTCAAGATTCCACGGTGGCTGCATGGTGGAGCTGGGATTCAAACTCTCAACCTTTTAGTTGATAGCCCAAAGCTCTACCCACTAGGCTACTGCTGTCCCTTTTATATTATATTATATTATATTATATTATATTATATTATATTATATTATATTATATTATATTATATTATATTATATTATATTATATTATAAATTATATTATATTATATAATATTATTTTAATTATATTATATTATATTATATTATATACTGATCAGCCATAACATTAAAACCACCTCCTTGTTTCTACACTCACTGTCCATTTTATCAGCTCCACTTACCATGTAGAAGCACTTTATAGTTATACAATTACTGATTGTAGTCCATCTATTTCTCTACATACTATTTTTAGCCTTTTACCCTGTTCTTCAATGGTCAGGACTCAGCACTGCAGTGACACTGACATGGTGGTGGTGTGTTAGTGTGTGTTGTGCTGGTATGAGTGGATCAGACACAGCAGCGCTGCTGGAGTTTTTAAATACCGTGTCCACTCACTGTCCACTCTATTAGACACACCTACGTACCTAGTTGGTCCACCTTGTAGATGTAAAGTCAGAGACGATAGCTCATCTATTGCTGCTGTTTAAGTTGGTCATCTTCTAGACCTTCATCAGTGGCGCTGTTGGCTGGATATTTTTGGTTGGTGGACTATTCTCAGTCCAGCAGTGACAGTGAGGTGTTACAAACACACACTAACACACTACCATCATGTCAGTGTCACTGCAGTGCTAAGAATAATACCTGCCTAAATAATACCTGCTCTGTGGGGGTCCTGACCATTGAAGAACAGCATGAAAGGGGGCTAACAAAGCATGCAAAGAAACAGATGGACTACAGTCAGTAATTGTAGAACTACAAAGTGCTTCTATATGGTAAGCGGAGCTGATAAAAGTGAGTGTAGAAACAAGGAGGTGGTTTTAATGTTATGGCTGATCCGTGTATATGTCGAAATTAAAAATGTAACAGGTGAACTTTAGTTTCAAACATCATACAACAGCAAAATGGGTTAAGACTAATTTGTTAGATGGGTTTGTATATGAAGTCACATCTTTAATGTATTAAATTCTATCTGTAACATTATATGTTCTAACTTTTTGCCTTTTTGTTTTAATTTTAGATAAACAATATGTTAAAGCAGCAAATTCAACAATGCTAGCCTATGGCGTGTTCATCGGAAAGAGTGTCATTTATGCCTTTTTTGTCATGGTGATCATAAGGAGACAGGTAAATCACTATAGTCTCTGCCGTTCTTTCTAATGTTAGGATTAAAAGTTTGCATGCGCTTGTAAAAGACATGGTTGGCATTTACTATTTACCTTAAGTTTTTTAAGAGTAAGAGTTTCTTACATTTACTTCGACTTTCATTGCAGACAGGATGAACTTGAGATATTTCATGTTTTATCTGCTCAACTTCATTTTATTTATTATTAAACATCCATTCCTGCATTTCAGGCCTGCAACACATTCCAAAAAAAAGTTGGGACAGTAAAGCATTTACCACTTTGTAATGTTCCCATTCTTTTTCACCACATTTAAAAGACAATTGGCACCGAGGATACCAAGTGATTTAGTGTTTCAGCTCTTATTTTGTCCCATTCTTTCTGCAAACACGTCTTAAGATGTGCAACAGTACGGGGTCGTCAGCGTCGCATTTTTCATTTCGAAATTCTCCACACATTCTCTACTGAGGACAGGTCAGGACTGCAGGCAGGCCAGTTCAGTACCCGTACCCTCTTCTTTCAAAAAAGACCAAGAATGCTGATTCATCTGACCACGTTTCAACTGTGTGATGGTCCATCCAGGCCTAGAGAAGTTGATGCTGCTTCTGAACATGGTTACCATGAGGCTTTTCTTTTTTTGCACAGTAAAGTTTTAAGTGGCGTTTGTGCGTGTAACTCTGTATAGTAGTACTTGACATAGGTTGCCAAAGTAATCCCTCACCCATGTGGTTATATCAGCTAGTGTTGAGTGTAGTGTTGGATCAAAGATCACAGGCGTTCAGCTTAAGTTTGCACTCTTGGCCTTTACGCACTGAAATTCCTCCTGATTTCTTGAATTGTTTAATGATATTATGCACTGTAAAGGGAGAAATATGCAAATCCTGTCCAATCTTTCTTTGAGGTACATTGTTTTTAAACATTTCAATCATTTTCTCACACATTTGTTGACAAACTGGAGATCCTCTGATCATCTTTGCTCATCAAAGACTCAGCCTTTCCTGGATGCAGCTTTTGTATTAAACCATGATTACAATCACGTGTTGACATCACCTGTTTGGAATCACATCATTACTAGCCAGAAATTGCCCCGTCCCAAATTTCTTTGGAATGTGTTGCAGGCCTGAAATGCAGGAATAGAGGTATATTAACAAATGAAATGAAGTTGAGCAGATAAAACATGAAATATCTTGGGTTCAAACTGTCAAATACAAGTCAAAGTAAATGCAAGAAACTGCATTTTTATTTTATTTGCATTTCCCATACTGTCCCAACTTTTTCTGATTTGGGGTTGTAAATTAGACAGATTTAGGTGTGTCTAACGTCAAACAATTTAAATAGGTGTAAAACATGAAAGTGAAATGTGATAATATTAATCATTTCTGTTGAACAGGGCTTGTTTTCAAAGTAGACGATAGATAAGACGAGTCGTCCCTGAGCGAGATCTGCAAGGTTGCCACGAGACAAAGGAGGATGCATGGTTGACATGAATATATTCTTATTAATTCTGACATTAGATTTGCATTTAAATATGTATAATTATTATTCTGTGCTTTGTTAGTGTTGCTCTATTTTACATAAGAAATTAATTTAATTTAGCTTGAGCTTGTTCTTACTTTAGCATTTGTTATACACTGTTTACCAAACAGGCGTCTTTAGCGCTTTTGTAATTCCTTGTAATGCATTATTATTGTACTTTCACTGACTATAATATAATTATAATGTAATTAAAATGTACATGTTTAAGGCACAAACATATGCTGAGAAAATGCTGGTAATTAATGCACCATTTTATGACATTACTATATGGCCAAGAGTATGTACACCGCTCCTAACTATTGAGCTCACTTTTAATCACACCCAGTGATGAAAGGTGTCTAAAATAACTTTAAATAAAATAACTAGCTCTAGCAACAGCTTGGGGAAGTCCCTTTAATGTTCCAGCATGACTGTGCTGTGTGGGTTAGCAGTTAAGTGTAGAGGAACTGCAGTGGCTTGCACAGAGACATGACCTCAGAACATAGTTCATGTTTTGTCCCAAGATTAGCACCTAAGGACCTCTGCTGGCTGATTGATGGTGCCTGCACAGAGACGGGAAAAGAGTGCTGTCAGGGTGTGTCTCTCCGTATACAGTGCTGATCCGCATTGCACCCGTCAAAGTGTGGGTGACAAAATGCATACGGCTGCTGCCCATGTGTCGAAGGGGGCATGGGTTAGCTTCGTTCTCCTCAATCAGAGCGGGGATCGGCATTGGTGGAGAGGAAGCATGACGCAATCGGACACGTTAAAAGGGAGAAAAAGGAGAGAAAATGCATAAACATTATGGAATGCCATCCAGAATATTGTGGACAGACTTCCTTAAATAATCCTGGCTATTGTAGCCACCAAAACAGAAGCTGAGACAGGACACACATTTATATTTATGCTCATGTATTTAAAGTGGGATGTCCAATAAGCTTGTGGTAAGGTGTACTCACATGTACTTTTGGCCATATTGTGTAACCTTTGTTAAACTATACAGTAAACTAAACATCGTATGTATTAGATTCTCTAGAAACAGCCACCTTTTGGTCCAAATAACAGCTTTGCAAGCTTGGGAATTTCTCTTAATCTGATTTACTGGATAATTTACCTGCAATGATTTTCCTAATAACATTGAATGAGTTCATATATCTGCTTTTTCTTTAGGTTTATAACATTAATTAAATAAATGATTAAATCTATTTACCTTCACTCAATTTATGAAATGTTTGTTTACTTTAAATGTCTTGTTTTTATGTTTTTAAATGTCTTGTTTCAATGTGTGTCTACAGCCTCTTTATAGAAATCAGAAGTAACTAGACCCAGGCTTGATGCTCAGACCATACCTGCAATTTCCAAATAAAGGGTATTACATTAGTCGAGTCAGATGTATTTGTATAGAGCTTTTTTACAATAGACATTGTCTCAAAGTAACTTCACAGCATCCAGGACCAACAGACCAAAAATCCACATTGAGCATGCCTAGGATGACAGTGGCAGGTAAACACTCCTTTAAAATTACAGGAAGAAACCTTGAGAGGAACCAGACTCAGCCGGGACCCATCCTCCTTGGTTGGCCTGGAAAATAATTTGAATGAATATGATTTACACAAACCACATATACACAAAATAAATTAACTAAAAGTTATAATTAGCAAAAAAGAATTAACAAGCAGTTTGACTTCTTCATTATTTAGTCCAGTCTGTAATAAGGTCAGTAATGAGACATTTTCAGAGCAGTTTTTTTTTACAAAATAAACAAGTAAAAAACTATTACAGCACATATTTAGAGTAAATATTTCATAGAATTTATACCAGAATAAAGAAATAAACACTCAAAGCTTGTGCTGCCATTCTAAAGTCCTATAAAGGGGTCCCCTGTGTGCAAGCTGTTACTAGGAAATTTTTTGTCTCTCCCGGTCTGAAATAGACGAGGGGCCCCAAAGACTGATAGCATCAATGGCTTAAAGCTGTTTCAGTTTGTGTACGGCCTTGTGTCAGTGTGTAGCTTCTCCGATTTGAAATTTGGTCCTGGAACAAGATTAACAGTGTTAGGTAAGTAATTAAAATAATAATTTCCAGCATGATGATCAAATTTATTTGCCCAGCTGGTTAATAATATATAGCTGCTGTTTATTTATAGACATCAATTCATTTTTTAGGGAAATAAAAATGAATAATTCATGTTGATTTCATTAGGAACATTTTGGTTATGTATAGTCAGATATCCTGCACAACCAGGTGATTCAAGACTAACCTGAACAACATAGACTGGATGAGCAATCCAAATAAACAGTAAATGTAATCCATCATTTAAAAGACATGTTAAAAGTTAGTTTATTTATGGATTGTAAAATAAGTAATACAGATAAAAAGTCAAACACTAGGTTTGTGTTATTTATAAAGACTAAGCAATGTGGACATTGAGTCTGATCAATGCCACTAACAACAATGTATTGCGAGAGGGGTTTCTGTCACAATTTAAATCAATGTGTACTGGTTACGCTAAACTGGAATTTGGAGAAGGAACCAAACTAACAGTCCTGGGTAAGTTCATTCTGAAGTATTATATTTACTAATAATAATGTTAAAAGTACACTATATACACACCATTTAAACTAAGGTCTTGGAAACAGATGGAAATAACATTTAACAAACTTTCCAAGACAGCAAAATGTGTCTTTTTTATTTAATTTTTTTAGGAAAAGTGTCAACGAATAATGTAGGTTCTGAATACATCTTGTTTCTGCTTTTATCATAGAAAGTTACTTGTACTCATCTGGTTCCAAGTCCTTAAAACTGACTGAAACCGGCAACTGATCTCAGTACTTATTTTTAAGCTTACATAAATCTGTCAAAATCTGTCATTTCAATGTAAATGTGGTAACTATGAATAAAATCCACATACTAGACTTGAAGATGAAAACATGAGAAAAATAAATTAATATTTTCTTTAAAATTGTCACAAAAATAGATTAATAAATAAAATGTAAGGTGGCATCTCAAAGAGAATAAAAAAATAATTTGGTTTAAGTTTAATCTGTCCTTGAAAGAAAAGAAAATGAAATAATAATAATAAAAAATAATAAAGGATGTACATATTTATCTATTTATAAAGCTTAGCTTATGTATAATGGAATGTCAGAGGATATGTAAAGAAAAACGGTGGGCTAAAATGGCACGTAACAAAAAAGTTCTACTCAGGGATTCTATGCTTTCAAGCATTTGTTTTATAGATATATTTACATGTGGGTTTTTCTATGCACACACAAAAACATTATTTAAACAAAATAATTATGGACAGTGGTTCCACACAACTGCATTGTGTTTTTAAAAACACACAAAAATCAACTAAATTAGGCAAATTTATTTAATGTTCTAATGTTCACCTAAACCAATTAAATTATTTCAAAGTAACTTATATGAACTAGGCTATCTGAACATGTATATACTGATTATGTTAAAAGTGTTTACTTGTGTTTATCCAGCTTAATATATTTTTATTGGCTCTACAAAGAGACACTGGGGACAGTAGTTCCATCCAATTTAATTATGTTACTACAACACAAAATACTACAATTAAAATCACACTATCATAGTAAAGCCTGTGTAATGCTTCAGTGGTGTGATGGTGCTAAGAAATAAACAGAGCTTTCATGTAACAAATGCACAAAAGCTGTATTTGAAGAAATTACACAGTTAAAGTTACTTTCAAAAGACCTGCAGGTAAAAGTGAACATGCACTGTTGAAGTGCAAAAGTCAATACTGTAAATGCAATACTTTCCAAAACAATATTTTACCATACATCATGTCCAGTACTTATAAAACTGACATATCTCCTCAATATTTAACATTTAAATTTCTTTTTGTGTGTCAAGATCACAACCTTTAAATCACAAGAACTGAATTTTTTTTTATATAACCTACAATAACAGCTATGATGTTTAAATTTTATGAATCAATTTAACCAAAAAACACAAAGCTTGTGAACTTCCTGTAGATGAGTTTGACGAGTCAAATGCAACCGAACATGTGCAACATGACAAGCACAAATTAGAAAAGTAAATATGCTGATCATCATAACACAAAAATGGGGGAACACAGGCCAGGGCCTGTAACTTCTCAGAATACGAGGGCTGATCTAGAATCTGTTGCTCTCACTACAGTCACAGTAAAAAAAAGTAAAGGACCAGATCAGCATTTGCACCAAATCGATCATTCATTCATTCATTTTCTTATCCGCTTATCCAATTAGGGCCGCGGAGGGGATGCCAGTCCATCTCAGGGCAGACACACACTCACACACACATAGGGCAATTCAGTGTCTCCAATTAACCTGACTGCATGTTTTTGGACTGTGGGAGGAAACCGGAGCTCCCGGAGGAAACCCACGCAGACACGGGGAGAACATATCAAGGTCCTTAAAGACAGGAAGAAAAGTTGGGTTTAAAGCAGTGGTCCCTAACCTTTTTTGCACCAAAGACCGGTTTTGTATAAGATATAATTTCACAGTATGGCAGAGGAGGAGGGGGGATTTAAAACAAAATAACTATACTACTCACAAATGAGCTTTTTTCGCTGCAACGAGATGCTGCTCCCACCTACGGGTGATTGGAGACAATAACACCCATTCTCTAATTAATTATTCTTTCTGTGCGTCCCAGTAATAAATGACCCACGGATAGTTGGTTGTTGAGGACCACTGGTTTAAAGGATCTTCAGCTGCCTACCAGCTTTGAAATCAACTGGATAATCAATTGAGGCTTTCTTGACCAACATCAATGCCCAGCCATTCAAATGCTCTTTTGACTAAATGGGAACACATTTTCACAGACATACTTCTTGTGAAGCCTTCACAGAAGAGTGACTGTTGTTATAGCTGAAAACAACACATACAGGTCACTTTATTTTAATACCATTTGTTTCTGAAAGAAGATGTCCAACAAGCTTATGGCCATGTGTCTGAATACTTTTGGCCATAAAGTGTATGTGGGTGTGTGATGTCCACCTGTGCCCACCACACCCTTTTTTACAATAAGGCAATATTTTAGACAATTATTTTATTAGTAATTAACGCTTTGATTAATATCATATGTCATTATTGTCTTTTTCTTTTAAGACCCCAACATTACCATCACAGTACCGACTGTCCAGCTGCTACCACTTTCACCCAGTGAGCTCTGCAAAAACAAAGTGCAAACAGAATTGAATGTCACACTGGTGTGTTTAATCAAAGATTTCTACCCTGATCATGTTAAGATTACCTGGCACATAAATGGGAAAGACAGAAAATCTGGTGTTGCAACGGATCCTTCTGCCAAACAACATTCAAAAACAAGTCTTTACAGCATGTCCAGTATACTGAGTGTTACAGAGGATGAGTGGACCAATCTCGAAAACAGTTTCACCTGCAATGTTCAATTCTACAATAAAGAAACATATGAAGATTATAACCGCACCATCAGTTTTAAACCAGGTAAAGTATAAATGTATATTTAATGAATCATATACAATATAAATTACACATATATGTTTTCATGTCTCTGAAACTAAAGGTAGAAAAGTGCACACCAATTTTCCCTTAACATATTCCTTTAACTGGTATTTTAAATGTCAATAAAAAAAGAGGGCCATCTAACAAGTCCAAAATTCCCCTAAAGGTGCAATCAGGTTAGAATCTGGTGACCTGTGTGAGTAACAGCACTGCTGTCCTGGAAGAAACCACTCCCAAAAGGATAGCTAGAATAACATGTACCCATTTGCAGTAAACAGTCGCTCTGAGAAGACAAGTAGACCCAAACCATCCTCAGAAAATCCCCCCTCCGACACAAAATAACAACCCTCTTAACTACAGCGGTCAAGCATGTGGTCTGTGCCAATCTCTTGGTCTACACAATACATGTTCTTGCCCAATTGCTTAAAATCAAGGTCAGCTCAGGCTGCTCAGCATTTTAATGCATGCCAATGAGCTAGTGGGGTTTTTCTGGCCTGTTTGTTTTTTTGTAAACTTTAAATTCTCTCTAACTCTGACATTACACAAAGCCTGGGAGTAATTTAAGCATATCTGAATGTTATTCAATATATATTGTGATCTTCCTTGGAACCCATATATATGACATTGTGTTTTAAATTTAATGTGTTCTACATAGATTAACAATGTGTTTTTTGTTTTTGTTTGCTTTTCAGCTAAAATACCAGGTGAGCATTTTTATACTTTACATTGAGTACAAGGTTTTACATTAGCAACATTTAGCAGCTTTTATCCAAAGCAACTTACAATTATGAATTATGATTAAATACAACTCAAGCAATTGAGGGTTAAAAGACTTCCTCAGGTGGCCAACAGTGACAACTTGGCAGTGGTAAGGCTTTAACCTGCAATTATCTAATGACTAGTTGAGTACCTTTATCCACTAAGCTACCACTGCACAAGTCAATTCTACAAGTCTCTGGAACTAGATGGAACTCCTTTTCTTGATGGAGCAGGTAGTGTGATAGTAACAAAGCACCAGGCTTCCAGGTCCCTGAGTTTAGCATGTTTAAAATGCGTTTAGAAGGTGGTATGTCTGCTCTACATTGCACAATGCTTAAATGAGTCAATGAATAAGTGATTGTGCAGGGCTCTGCTATAAATTGTTACCCTATCCAGGGTTTATTTTGGTATGCGTTTCTAGGTGACACTGGGCCCACCATAACTTTGATATAAACCAAGCAGTTACTCAAATAGTATCAGTACATGAAAAGATGATCGGTGATAAGTCAGAAATCATCCCTAGATGTCTAATTAGGTGTAATTGGTGTAGATGTAGTGACTCTAAAGTGCACAGCATATAATTTACATTGTTTTCATACTCAACAAACTATTCAGTGACCCCTCATACCCAGCAGGATGCTGTCATCCTTAAAATGACCACTCCCACCAGGTTACTAGTCAAGTTGTATTGATTTTAGATCCTTTTCATTAAGGAGACACATGGTCAAAATATACCTGGAAAATTCCCCTACACAGGTACAGGTGGAACGATGAGTGTCCTTCTTCTGGAGTTCTCCCCGTGGGTTTTCTTCGGGTGCTCTGGTTTCCTCCCACAGTCCAAAGACATGCAGTCAGGTTAATTAGAGATACAAAATTGCCCTGTGTGTGCGTTTGTTTGCCCTGTGATGGACTGGTGACCTGTCCAGGGTGTTTTCCACCTTTCGCCCAGTGATTCAGACCCTGAATAGGATAAAGTGGTGGTAAAACAGACAATGAATGAATTCCCCTTCACAGCATGACTTCTGGACCATATGTGTCAGGTATTAAGGCCTGTACCATCCCTTGGTGTATGCCAGACATTCATTTGCCCTGACACTGGCCACTTGAGCAGTATTTGTCTATTTTTGACACCGTCTTTAACACTGATTGCAGGATCTTTAGTCACAGTCATTTATTTGGATGATTCCACTTATGAAAGACAAAACTGAAGTGAACTGTGCATGCCCAGTATTGTGTGCCACAGAGCGAGGGAGAATGTTACAGTATTTGTTTAATTGTACCACACAGTACATCTGTTGGAATCCTCTACACTCAATATATTTCTGCAGCTTAGTTTTTATTTATACACCTTTACAGTGCTTGTTAAAATAAAGCTGATATTTGTCTCTTGTGATTTTAGTAAGAGTGCTGAACACAGTCCATTTTGGATACTTACTGTTTCTTGGCAAGAATCTTCTGTACGCTCTACTGGTCTCTGCTGTGGTCTGGAAATGCAGGGTATGTACAATTAGAGTTTTACAGACATACAGATTGCCTACATACACATAATCACTCGTACTATGTGGTGATTCACTAAATGATAGATTTCTTCTTACTTAAAATAAATTAAATATTGATATGGACACCTCTACTGTGAATTAAGTTTCACATCTGTTGCTAACTGGTGTATAAAACTGGTAATTAATTACAGTGTGTATTATTATTATTATTATTATTATTATTATTATTATTATTATTATTAATAATTTCACTTTTTATGGGCTTTCTGATGGGTCAAAAAACAGCACACTTATCATCAGACTGGATGTCCCGTCAATCCTTTTTACCTTGTTCAGTTACTTTTATTGCCATCATGTGGTAGAATCTGAACTCAGATTTCTTTTACAAAGCAAATATATAATGCTCTGTCCTGGGGTGCTCGGGTGGTGCAGCACTAAAAAGAATGCTAGCCCACTACTTCTAAGATCCAAGAATCTGCAGTACACATCTCATCTGTGCAACTGGCCAGTCAGGTCTGCTGATACATGATTGGCTAATGTCTGGGAGGGAGGGGGGGTGGCCAAAACAGCCTAGTCCCAAACCCAGGTAAGAATAAGAGTGTTCTGTCAAAAAGGGCATACGATGAAAGCACCGTGCCAAGTCAGCTACATGGAGCAAAATAATCCCAAAATGCAGGAGCAGCCAAAGGAATGAAATATGTATAATGTTTGGTCCTCACTGAGAAAGCATCTGCCTTAAATCAGTGTCTTATTTTAAGTAAAAAAACTCAAATTGCAATAATGATTTATGTTAAATGTGATTATTATTTATCTATTGGTACTGTATAACCTTAAAACTTTATTTGTATGTAATAAATTATGTATGTTTTTCTACAGATTAAAAAAGAGAAGACATTGAGTGAAGACTGAGGATCATTTATTTGCTTTGAAAAAAAACATCACAGCTTGTGGGTTTCATAAATAATTCACAGTATAGCTAATTAAATGTGTTGTGCTTTTATGCAGCTTATTAAATGTATACGGCAGTAGAGAAATATGTATATGCTTACGTTATGAAGACTGTAAAATTGCTTGCTTATTTCCTGTTGTATCCAATATTGTACTTGAGTAAAATGAGTAACCAACTCTTTAATTTTAGCTAATTATTTAGTTTTGTTTTTCAAAATAAACTTCAAGTGTTCTGTGTATATTGTTTTTTCTTTATATGTGTTGCTAGTTTTAACATAACACCAAATTTCATTCAACATAAAACTGCCCGGCTCATGGTATGGCAGATGGTAAGTTCTTGGCAATGTAAAGTTCATTTGAACATGGTTCATGGTTAAATCTATTAATCTGGATAAGGTGACAATTTGTACAAAAACATTTGGGACTTGAAATAGCTTGAAATGGCTTCAAGTTACATTTCTGACAATCAAACAAATCATTAAAATCATAAGACTGCCATATTTTACGTTTTACTTTGAATCCTGACTGTACCTGTAACAGTTAAAGCACATACAGACTGTACATTGTTAATAGAGGCTGTAAAGAAACTTAACAAACTGATCAGGAAGGCTGGCTCAGTTTTGAGCTGCTCAATTGACAGTTTCGCTTTGGTGGTTGGAAGGACACTGAACAAACTCAACACCATACTTGACAACTCATCACACCCTCTTTATGACCTGCTAGTCAGACAGTGGAGCACTTCCAGCAACAGACTCATCCAACTCGTTTGTACCAGCAGCGATCACACTGTATAATGCTTCACTAGTTTGGTACATCATCATCGAACACTAAGTTACTATCAGGATAGACTGATGGGCACTCTGTTTATAAAGATATATTATATATACTGTATATATACAGTATATTACACATATGTAATATATATTATATATTACACATCTGTTAATATTTACTTAATATTTACTGCAATGAACACTTTACAACAGTTTAGTATATTACGTATTACATATCTTATCTAACAATATTTACTACCAGGATAAGTTTTTTTATATTACAAAGTACATTTTTATTCTATTTATTTAAGTACATGGTGTGTACAACATTACTTATACTTAAATACTTAAATACTTTTTACTTTAATACTTTTGATTTAATGTATCTAGAGCTGCTATAATAACTGACTTTCCCTATGGGATTAATAAAGTTATCTATCTATCTATCTATCTATCTATCTATCTATCTATCTATCTATCTATCTATCTATCTATCTATCTATCTATCTATCTATCTATCTATCTATCTATCTATCTATCTATCTATCTATCTATAATAAAATTATCAACGCAATAATATTCTGTTACACAATGACTCAGTTTTTAAAGGAAAACAATGTTTCTGAAGAGAATAGCCTTTAGATTTGAAGATATGAAGTGGGTGTGTTCCATGCCACATATCTAAAGTTTCCACTTTTACTAGAAGATCACTCATGTTGAATGACTGGTATAAGCGTGCTTCAGTACATGACGATAGGAAAATTGAGAATGAGAATGCCTGAAATAGCAAAACATGTAAATACATTGTTTTTTTCGCTGACACTGCATTGTGTCAGAATAATACAAATTAAATATAGAATTATATTAATTATTAAAATAAAATCAAAGTCGCAATACACATTAATTATACTTGGTGTAGTGCAAAACCTTTATAACAGTGTATATGTAATTTCTCACAATTAATATTTAATAAATGTAGTATTATTTAGCATTTTAAATACATGTGATATATAACCTATATTTGATAAAACTTTGATAAACCAAGTTTATGTGTCTGTTGCACTAGACTAGTTATTTGTTATCACTATCTGAGGTGGTACAACAAAATACAACAAAACTATTTTAAAAAGCACACAAATACACTACTCACTCACTTTCTTAACTGCTTATCCAATTAGGGTCTCGGGGGGGTGCTGGAGCCTATCCCAGTTTTTCAATGGGCGCAAGGCACATCACAGTAACACCCTGGATGGGGCGCCAGTCCATCACAGGGCAGACACACACACACACACACACATTCACCTATAGGGTAATTCAGTGTCTCCAATTAAACTGACTGCATGTTTTTGGACTGTGGGAGGAAACCGGAGCAGCCGGAGCAAACCCACGCAGACGTGGGTGCAAACTCCGCACAGAAAGGACCCGGACCGCCCCGTCTGGGGATCGAACCCTGGACCTTCTTGCTGTGAGGCGACAGTGCACAGCCACAAATACACTAGTTAGCCAAAAATCTGTTTAGAACTCCTAATATTAGGAATTTGAAAATAAAATATAAACTATTAATTACTATTTACTATAGTACTTATTACTATTATGACTACTGTGACTACTGATGAAGGTCTAGAAGATGACCAACTCAAACAGCAGCAATAAATGAACGATCTTCTCCGACTTTACAGCTACAAGGTGGACCAACTAGGTAGGAGTGTCTAATAGAGTGGACAGTGAGTGGACACAGTATTTAAAAACTCCAGCAGTGCTGCTGTGTCTGATCCACTCATACCAGCACAACACAAACTAACATACCACCACCATGTATGTCATTGTCACTGCAGTGCTGAGAATGATCCACCACCTAAATAATACCTGCTCTGTGGTGGTCCTGTGGGAGTCCTGACCATTGAAGAACAGGGTAAAAGCAGGTTAAAAAAAGTATGTAGAGAAATAGATGGACTACAGTCAGTAGTTGTAGAACTACAAAGTGCTCTTATATGGTAAGTGGAGCTGATAAAATGGACAGTGAGTGTAGAAACAAAGATGTGGTTTTAATGTTATGGCTGATCAGTATACACCTTATTTTATTCATTCATTCATTCATTGTCTGACTTTATTCTGGTCAGGGTCACAGTGCGTCTGATTCATTGGGCAAAAGGTAGAAAACGCCTGGGTCAAAAAGTCCATCAAAGGGCAGACAGACACACACATACACACACTCATACTAAACCATAATTTGGTGGCTCTAATTAGCCTAACCACATGTTTTTGGACTTGTGGAAGACACCAGAGCATCCAAACTCCACATCTTCTTGCTGTGGGGCAACAGCTCTACCCGCTGTGACACTGTACCACCCCCATCTCATATTAAAACCCCCCAGTGTGGATTGTATAGCCTCCATTTCTTTGGTAAGGCCTTCAACCAAATTTTGGAAGCTGTATGAATTCTTACACATTTAGCCAGATGAGAATGTGGTTGGGGTTGGGGTCAAGGCTCATCTTCTGCATCCTTCCACAAGTCCCGTCATAACACTAACTTTAATGTTGTCATATTGCTGCCTTATCACATGCTCAAAGTAATAAATAGTACATAATCAGGTATTAGATCCCTTATGTTATTTAAAAATGATGTTTTTATATGCAGTTAAGACTGACCAGTGCATGTATGCAGTGTGTGTAAACCTAGTTTGTTGTCTCATTGTTTATTATTTAAGAGATTATACAGAGCATGTAAGAAAAGGCATGTAATGATGTTGAAATGAGACAGCGAGGGGGCTGGAAGCAGGATGTGGTGACTGGCTGCTGAGAACTACATGAAGATGTAGGAGCAGATGTAGGGGAGGATGTGGTTGGAACAGTTTCAGAATGAACTATTTGTTCCATGGCGTCACTTACCGCAAAGCTGCAGCACAATGGCACCTGCTGCTGCACTGCACAGAGCCTTCGACTCACACCGCTTACCAAACTTTAACCATAAAAAACATGCAGCGCTGAAACTGGTGCAAAGCATCTTTACTGTACCGTGTTTACAGCTTCAGGATGTTTTCTGCTCTTTTTAGTTTGCATAATGTGTGTAATGCATTAAACATATGTGAAGTGCTTAACCTAGATACTGTACAGCTCAAGATAAAACAGTAATTGTGGCAGTGGTGGATAAGAGGTAAACATACTGGAATCTTTAGGTCAAGGGTTGAAAGCCCACCCTCACCACCCACCCAGTGTGTAAATCAATTTAAATAAAAGCATTCTAAAACTGTGGGTGTGGGTGTGTGTGAATTAAAACATTATGATATCCTTACCTTCTAAACTATACAGACTGTTGCCCTGTCCAGAGTGTATTTCTACTTTCCATCCAGTGTTTCTCAGTGAGCTTTGGATTCCCAGAACTGGTTTTAAATTTTGCCTCTTATGACCGTTCGTGTTTTACTAAATGTAACTACACCGATCAACCATAACATTAAAACCACCTCCTTGTGTCTATTTTATCAGCTCCACTTACCATATAGGAGCACTTTGTAGTTCTACAATTACTAACTGTAGTCCATCTGTTTCTCTGCATGCTTTGTTAGCCGCCCTTAATGCTGTTCTTCAATGGTCAGGACCCCCACAACACCACTAGAGAGCAGGTATTATTTAGGTGGTGGGTCATTCTCAGCACTGCAGTGACACTGACATGGTGGTGGTGTGTTTGTGTGTGTTGTGCTGGTATGAGTGGATAAGACACAGCAGCGCTGCTGGAGTTTTTAAACACAGATACATGTGGAGCTTTTAGACTGGATTTGATGGTTATTTCACACAAATGGATGTTCGTGTCGTGGAACTTTAATAATGTTTTATCACTAAAGTGGAGCGCTGAGCAAATCGGCTATCTGCGCAGAGGGTCGCGGTGAGACAGAAGCTGTGTGTACTGTGTGCCTTGAGCCCATTAAAAAGCTGGGGATAGGCTCCAGCAACCCCCCCAACCCCCAAACATGGGATTTGATGTTGGCATCTGTCTTACTAGACAATGTGAAACAGGCCAGGTGAAAAGACAGGTTTTAGTTTTTGTACAGCTCTGTGATTAGACTGGGATGCTGTGGGGACTGGCAGCACAGTACCAGACTGCAGAGTCGTTCACACTCACTCCATCAGATATCAATTCAGTCTGAAGCTTGTCAGGTCTGTTAGACTTGAAACGTCCTTCACTGGCTGGATTCACTGAACCAACACTTAAAGATGTAAATACCAGTGTAAATTCTTCTGCTGGAGTCCAACGGTACCAGTAAAGATTTGGGTAATCAATACCGGTTACAAAGCAGGAGACCTTCACTGATGATCCCTTAGACCGGATCAGTTCCTTTGGTTCCTGATGAACCTGAATTTGTTGTATACCTAGGATAAAAAATAAGCAAGTTTAAAATGTGCAGTGGTAAAAGTCAACACATTATAAAGTATTTATATTTTAGCTTACATGTAATCACAAGCCATTGTACTGTCAGAATAAAGAGTGTCATATTGAAGTGTTTCATGATGAGCAGTGCCATGCTGACTAGCAGTTAAAAGCCTTAAAGCCTGATTATATTGATACCCGTATATGGGGTGGGACTTGATTATGAACTCTAGCTAAAGCTTCACCTAAACTAATGTTGATCTTGGCCTATTTTTTCGCTTTTAAAATCCATATGTAGCAGGCTTAGCTTTATCATAATAATTTTACTATATGAAACAATATTTAAAAATACAAATGCAGGTTTATTGTAACACACAGCAAACAATCCAGAAAACACAATCCAAGTACTACTTATAGGATGTGTTCGAAAACCTAGTGAGCTTCCTTGCTTTCTTACTGTCTACATAGGCAGCTGCCTCAGTAGAGAGGATTCTAATAAGTCATCGACTTATAAGGCAGATTATATGAACGCAATTATATCGGTTTTGACTTACTAAGCTAACACAGTTAGCATCATGCCATTCAAACCAATGGGATGAGGTGGCACAACACGCTAGCATGTCAACTAACATCTCCCTCTGTGTACCGAAAATAGTTAAATTGTCACTGACCAAACTTGCAAATAAATACACTTGTACACGTTTAAACAAATAAAATCAATAATAATTTATTTACATTTGAAAATAACTCCGTTCTTTGTCCTGCATCGTCCGCCATATAAAAGTCATGCCGCACTGAATGCTGGGATTGCCTTTGCCACTAAGGAAGCATCGGATGGCTTACTAGGGAGGATTTTAAGGCACCTAGGATTTTAAACAGCCTACTTCTCAGGAGCATGTAGGATGATGTAAAATGCTGTCTATGTAGAGAGCTCCCTAGGTTTTCAAACACACCCATAGTCAAGAAATCAGACAAAAGTCAAACAATCTGCAAACGGGTTCTGAAGGGCAAGCTTACAAAAATAATCAAAGATACGAAACGAGAGTCGAGATCAAAGACAATCAATCGCAAACGCTCAGTACAGACTAATGACGTGGCTCTGATACCTCACACTGGTCAGCAGGAACAAACAGGCTTAAGTACATGTACAAAACAAGACACAGGTGCAACACAGTAGTAATTACAGACAAATTAATATGGGTGAAAAAATACATAAACAGGGCTGAGACCAGTGCAGGGTACTAACACTGTAAAGAACATTTTTATTTTGGATCATGTGCCTGAATAAGCTACAGTGAATTCAAAAGGTTTTACACCCCTTGACATTTTGCACACTTTTGCACACTAATTTTACTATATGTAACAATGTCTCGCACACAGGTTTGAAGATGCAAATGCAGGTTTATTGTAACACACAGCAAACAATCCAGAAAACACAATCCAAGTACTCATGGTCAAGAAATCAGCCACGAGTCAAACAATCTGCAAATGGGTTCTGAAGGGCAAGCTTACAAAAATAGTCAAAGGTACAAAACGAGAGTCAAGATCAAAGACAATCAATCGCAAACGCTCAGTACAGCAGAAACAAACAGGCATAAGTACATGTACACAACAAGACACAGGTGCAACACAGCAGTAATTATAGACAAAGTAATATGGGTGAAAAAATACATAAACAGGGCTGAGACCAGTGCAGGGTACTAACACTGTAAAGAACATTTTTATTTCGGATCATGTGTAGCTACAATAAAGTTTTACATCCCTTGACATTTTGCACACTTTTGCACACTAATTTTACTATATGTAACTATGTCTCATACACAGGTTTGAAGATGCAAATGCAGGTTTATTGTAACACACAGCAAACAATCCAGAAAACACAATCCAGGTACTCATGGTCAATAAATCAGTCGAGAGTCAAACAATCTGCAAACAGGTTCTAAGGGGCAAGCTTACAAAAATAGTCAAAGGTACGAAACGGGAGTCGAGATCAAACAGTAAGAAAAATTTCAAAAAGAGTTTGACCCCTTGACATTTTGCACACTTTATTAAGTTGTGGATTTTAAATGGATGGAATTGACATTTACCCAACAAGCTACATATAATCATTCATAATGAGAAAGTAAAACATATTTATGAATTTTTTATTGTATTCACAAGGTGGGAGAAAAGGGCTGGGCTAACTTTAGATTCATGTCCAGGGATTTGAAATGCTTATTGTTCTGTGCCTATATACTGTTTTACCATAGTGTACATGTAAAAAAAAACATCCAGCAGAGTAAAGCACATTGGAAGAGGTAGTGTAGTCTACCGTTGTTACATTAGTACATTGCGTTTGCCTCCGTTGCTCTAACAAATGTGATCTTACAGATCAAGAGTAAAGATAGCAGGTTTTGGTTTTTGTACAGCTCTGTGATTAGACTGGAATGCTGTGGGGACTGGCAGCACAGTACCAGACTGCAGAGTCTTTTACACTCACTCCATCAGACATCAGATCAATCTGAAGCTTGTCAGGCCTGTTGGACTTAAACTGACCCTCACTCTCTGGGCTCACTGAACCAGCATTAATAGAAAAGAATACCAGTTTAAACTCTTCCTCTGGAGTCCAACGGTACCAATAAAGATATGGATCATCAGTACCAGTTATAAAGCAGGAGACCTTTACTGATGATCCAGCAGCACATATCAGCTTCGTTGGTTGTTGATGGACCTGAATGTTCTGTACACCTGTAATGATTAAAATGTATTAGTCCAAAGTTTCGTATTAATAGTTCTTGACAACTGAATAGTGAATAGGTGATATTAGAAGCTTACATTCAGTTAAAAGCCACTGTACTGTCAGAATGAAAAGTATTAAATCTAACTGCATCATGTCAAGCAGCATTGCATTGAAAAGCAACTGCAGCAAAAGCAGGCTTGGTTAACGGAGGGGACTCTTAAGCTACACAATAAAGGCAAACATATGTGGAGTTTAGCCACACCCCTTTTCCAACAGGTGCAGAAAATAAATAATATAAAATAAATTATATACATTAAATACATTTGAGATTAATTGGTATGTCGATTACAAACCAGGCCCTCTCATCCAACTTCAGTGGTTGATCTCACAAATATTATGACTAACTTGGCACAAATTACCATTGAAACACTCTTAAACATTGTGACAAGCCAGTAAAGGCTGTTATAACCATACAAAAATTATTACAGATACACTTTAAAATATTGTGACACTTCTCTGAACATTGAAATTTAAGAGCCTGTTTTTAACAAGGATTAACATCAGTTTTCCGGAATTCATGTTGCTGTGCAGAACTTACTTACCTGGCTATATGAACATACTGCCCACTAAGAATTCACCATAATTCAAATTTAGCATGAAACCCTCACATTTAATTCACATTTTTGGAATTTAGCAAATGTGTGTATCCAAAGCGACTTGCAGTTCTATGACAGTATGTTGTCTAAGCAGTTGAAGGTTAAGGGCCTTGCTCAAGGACCCAGCAGTGGCAACCTGGCAGTGGTGGGGCTTGAACCATCAACTTTTGTATTACTAGTGCAGTACCTTAACCACTAGGCTACAACTGCCCTACATGTTTTCATTTTTGTGGCAACATTTAATTTTAATATGCAGCATTTAACAGACACCTTTTATTCAAAGTAACTTACAGTAGCTTGGCAGTGGTGGGGCTTGAACCAGCAACCTTCTGATTACTAGTAAAGTACCTGAACCGCTGAGCTACCAATGCCCAAGTAAAAAAGGCACATTTTTTTAAACTGCATTGCTGATTATACTGTATCAAGTGGGGTTTGAATTCAGATTGGTCACCAAAAGTTGAATTGTTCAATTTAAACAAACCTTATTACAAAAATAAATATATAAATAAAAAAACATAGGCAATCACATTTATTACTTAAGTTTAATATTGTGTGATAACTGGTTAGCACTTCTTTGGCATTTCTACTACTGACTGGCCTGTTTTTCCTGTGTGTAACATACTTGCATTAGTGGGGGTATCATGGTCGATTTTGATGTTTGGCTTACTTACATTTACATTTATGGCATTTAAAAGATATTTTAATCCAAAGGTACTTACACTTGTGACTGATGCAGTTCAAGCAATTGGGGGCCAGGTACTTTAGGGGCTCAACAGTGGCAACTTCTTCTGTTTACTTGTCCATTAGATTAACCGCTGAGCTACCACTCCCCTTTAGCTTTAGATAAGAGGTGGTTTAATATCTGGGTTTAAGATCAGGAGATTTAAGTTTGCTGTATGTTTTGTGCATTATGGAAAGTATTCATAGACTTTTGTACACAGACTTAAGTACTACATTACATGGGAACATTAAATGTCAAGTAACTTAAAAATGCCTCACAAATTTGATCTGCTATGAAAAAATCAACACTGCCATCTCTGTTTAAAAGGAGAAATGCATTTTCACTGTGTGTTCAGTTCCTTTCTGAATCAATCACTTAGACTAAAACTCTTCATAACAATCGACATTATGTAAACCAGGCAAATGTTTAACCTTATAACTTATGATCTTCCTTTCTTAGTCAAGATCATGTAAACACATGTATCCAAAACTGTCGTTTGAGACAAGGGCTGAGACAATGACAGGTTGTGGTTTTTGTACAGCTCTGTGATTACAATAGGATACTGTGGGGACTAGCAGCACAGTACCAGACTGCAGAGTCGTTCACTCTCACTCCATCAGACTCCAAAACCATCTTGAGCTCTTCAGGTCTGTGAGACTTAAATCGACCCTCAGTTTCTGGGTTCATCAGCTTAGTCCCCAAAGAGGTGAACACCAGTGTGAACTCTTCTGCTGGAGTCCAGCGATACCAGTACAAGTATGGGTTTCTAGTGCCAGTTACTGAACATAAGATCTTTAATGATGATCCATTGGAAGCAACAAGCTCCTTTGGTTTCTGATGAACTTGTATTTGCTGCATACCTGCAATTGTGAAAATTGAGGATGTAAAAGTTGCTATTAAACAGTTTAACAATATGTAGTACTGATTTCGTAAGCTTACATATAGTTGAAATCCACTGTATTGTCAGAATGCAGAGACTCAATTGTAAATGCATCATTTTGAGAGGTGCAGGACAGAAGCATGAGCTTAATGCTGAAACTGGTGTATACTTGACTATGAGGTGGGGCTTTGTGCTAGCTTAACCAATCATAGCTAGAGGAGTACATGTGTAACCCTGTTTGGATACATTCATACGTAAATATTAAGATAATTTAAAGCAATTACTTGAATCATGTTACACAATGCCAAACCTGGGCCTTGACTATCTAAAAAAATCCAAATTTATGAATTTTTAATTTATATACATCTACTAAAAGCTGTGTATACTGTAGCTGTGTAAGAGTGACCAAGACCCTAAAAGGTATGTTCTTCTTTGTAGAATGAACCTAAATTATTTGAATTGTATTTTCCCCCTTATTCATTTATTATTCATGGTAAACATTGTGGAAAGAAACACTGGGCACATCAAATATACACAGTGGACCAAGGACTAGTACATCCCAAGGCATCAAACACATTCTGTTACACCTAATGCCTAGTTCACATTACACAATTTTTGCCTTGATTTTCGCTTGCCAACTGGTCGCAGCTAGATGTGGCAGCTCGGAGGCAACTTGGCATTTGCTTGGGGCTCGAAACTTGGCTCTGGATCGCTATGTGTGAACTGTTCAACGACTCGACCTGAGCTGCTCAGCGAGCGCTCGCAGACTCCAAAAAAATATCTAGCATGTAAAATATCTGGACCAGTCGCCGACTCAAAATTGTGTAGTGTGAAAGACGTTGCAAGCAGGTTGCGAGTGGCAGCGAGTGCTATGTCAAACTACGGCCAATGAAAATGCAAGATACGGGGTGAGGGGAACCCGGGGGAGGAGTGTAAAAATGTGGGACAGGGGCATAATATGATTTCTATCAGAGTACATCGGCACACACACAAGCTTTACAGTATTTTGTGATCTTATTGTCCACGCCAAACCATAATACCAACAATTCATTCCAAAAAATATTTATTAACCTCCAACTCACTACAGAACAAACAGTCCCTGCTGGTTGCGTAGCCCAATCAACTCGGATTCATTTATGTTTCCTACTTGCTTTTACCCTGCACATCAGCGCAACACAACTTTGATCGTTCGCTTATTGTTGACGTGCATTTTTGGACATGGTATCATTAAACCCCTCGTCACTTCTCGTGTGTGTGTGTGTTACAAAACGTAGTTTGAGAGACCAGATAGACTCGCCTGCGATTCTTCCTGGTGATAGATCGTGTAGTGTGTGACCCCCTATCGCCAATCAGTCGTATAGTGTGAAATATACAAAGACTTAAAAGACTCCCGATTGCAAAAGATCCAGTTGTGTAGTGTGAACTGTACAGCAATCTGACGACTTGGAAAGTCATGTAGTGTGGATCTGGTCTACCAGCATGTTTTTGAAAGATTAAAGAAAATCAAAGAAGAAACAAAGTTTTCACACAGGCAATAAATGAATACATGAATTAAACACTGAATTAAATCTTGATCAAGTTGTTGATGCAGTAGTTTCTGGAGTTGTGAGTTCAATTTTATCCTCTGTAAATACTTTGGAATGTTCTACCTACATTTAAATGGGTTTTTTTTTCTTCTGATTTATACCTACCCCGAAAACCGTGGGATCAGTGGGTGGATTGGCTGTTTGACTTGTAAAGATCATTTACATTTTATGGGATTTAGCAGACTTTTATGTTATACATCATGTATTCATTCACTTGCTGCAAAATACTCCCAAGACCCAATTTTAATAAAAATGTTCAAAATAAAAATTTTTGAATTTGGGTTTTGTGGATTACCTTCAGGCCCAAAGTTGCTTGGAAATGGCTCAAAGTAACATATACACCGATCAGCCATAACATTAAAATCCTTGTTTTTACACATATTCACACATTTTATCAGCTCCACTTACCATATAGAAGCACTTTGTAGTTCTACAATTACTGACTGTAGTCCATCTGTTTCTCTGCATGCTTTGTTAGCCCCCTTTCATGCTGTTCTTCAATGGTCAAGGCATTCTTCAATGGCCACAGGACCACTACAGAGTAGGTATTGTTTTGGTGGTGGATCATTCTCAGCACTGCAGTGACACTGACATGGTGGTGGTGTGTTAGTGTGTGTTGTGCTGGTATGAGTGGATAAGACACAGCAGCGCTGCTGGAGTTTTTAAACACCTCACTGTCACTGCTGGACTGAGAATAGTCCACCAACCAAAAATATCCAGCCAACAGCACCCCGTGGGCAGTGTTCTGTGACCACTAATGAAGGTCTCAAAGATGACCAACTCAAACAGCAGCAATAGATGAGTGATCATCTCTGACTTTACATCTACAAGGTGAACCAACTAGGTAGGAGTGTCTAATAGAGTGGACAGTGAGTGGACACGGTATTTAAAAACTCCATCAGCGCTGCTGTGTCTGATCCACTCATACCAGCACAACACACACTAACACATTGTCACTGCAGTGCTGAGAATGATCCACCACCTAAATAATACCTACTCTGTGGGGGTCCTGACCATTGAAGAACAATGTGAAAGCAGGCTAAAAAGGTATGTAGAGAAATAGATGGACTACAGTCAGTAATTGTTGAACTACAAAGTGCTTCTGTATGAAAAGTGGAGCTGATAAAATGGACAGTGAGTGTAGAAACAAGGAGGTGGTTTTAATGTTATGGCTGATCAGTGTATGCTTCACTTAATAAGATCTGTACACACAGTTTACTGGACTTTTCCACTATAATAACTGTCTAGGGGAGTTGAAGCCTAGTGCTTAAGGTACTGGACTAGAAATCAAAAGGTCACTGGTTCAAGCCCCACCACTGCCAGGTTGCTGCTGTTGGGCCCTTGAGCAAGGCCCTTAACCCTCAATTGCTTAGACTATATACTGCCACACTGCTGTAAGTCGCTTTGGATAAAGCTGTCTGTTAAAATGCTGAAAATGTAAATGTGTCTAACAAAAAATAAACATTAAATAATAACTCACACTGCAAGAAAAGTTTCTCCAAGTCCATAATTTCTGTTTAAAATGAGAATATTATTCAGGTATTCTTTTAGTTTGTGCATCAAGCATCAATATTTCAAATTTTTTATAACAATAAAATATATGACTGTACAGCCTCCCCTTAGTCAAACTGGTACACTCTTAAACAGGATGACACAATAAAGAAAAGATCTGAATCTTAAAAACTGGTTATGGTTTTTGTACAGCTCTGTGATTAGACTGGGATGCTGTGGGTCTAGCAGCACAGTACCAGACTGCAGAGTCGTTCACACTCACTCCATCAGACTCCAAAACCATCTTGAGCTCTTCAGGTCTGTTAGATTTAAACCTTCCCTCACTGGCTGGGTTCATTGACCCTGGACCAGCGGAGGTAAATACCAGTGTGAACTCTTCTTCTGGTGTCCAGCGGTACCAGTACAGGTACGCACTGTCAGTACCGGTTACGTAGCAAGAGACCTTCAGAGGTGAACCAGGGTAAAGTGCCTGATTCTCTGGTTCCTGGTGGACCTGTATAAGCTGTAAACCTGTATTGGTAGAAAAGATTCATACAGAAATTATTAAGAATTTTAATTATTAGAAGCTCACATGTAGATTTATTATAATTCTATAAAAATGATGTTAGCTTACATGTAATTAAAAGACACTGTACTGTCAGAATGCAGATAATCAATTTCAAATGCATTCTATTCAGTGTAGCAACATACAGTAGCTCACTTTTAAAGCTAAAGAAAAGCTGTTAGATGTTGGGCGGGACTTTGTTCTTTTTAACCAATGACTGTTTGGATGTTACATGATGAGTGTCCTGCCTTCTAGTATTCTTGCACTACATAGCATCATAGTAATAAATTTTTAATACATACATATTTTAAAGCAAAATCCAGCACCATTTACCACAGGACTACTTTGCTGTTGCTGTTTTATGAAATTTGCAACCCACAATGGATCAAAATTATCACATGCTCAATTTTTTTCCCACTGCTAAAACATGTATGTATTTATGTTTGTATGCTCCATACTTCTTGTTGTTATCTCCACTTTTTTATATTTTGTTTATGCATTTTCTCCCATTTTTCTCCTGAATTGAGCACGTCCAATTGCGCTAATCTCCACTAAAGCCGGCCCCGGCTCTGATTGAGAAGAACAAAGCTAACCCACGCCCCCTCCGACACATGGGCAGCAGCCGTATGCATCTTGTCACCTACACTTGACGAGTGCATATGCGGATCAGCACGGTGTACGGAGAGACATACCCTGATCAGCGCACTCTTTCCTCGTCTCCGTGCAGGTGCCATCAATCAGCCAGCAGAGGTCATAGTTGCATCAGTCATAAGAGAGTCCCTTAATATCCCACCCCTATATGAACAACAGGCCAATCGTTGTTCATGTGGCTGACTCGATACGATGTATTCGAAAACCCAGCTCTGGTGTTCTAAGGTGTTTTTTTACTGCTGCGCTACCTGAGTAGCGCTATCTCCAGTTTAACAAAGCTTCAAACTAAATTTTTGCAACAAAGTTTAAAGCATATAAATTAATGTAATTTATTTTATCCACATTGGATTTAGCTAAAATTTCTGAACATAACAATTACAAGCAGGGTCAACCTTCTATTGCTTATAAGCTTATATAAAAAGAAATCAGGCTATAAATATTAGATCTGGGTTTTAATCTCAAGTCAAGTTTATTTGTATGGCACTTTTTACAATTGTCTCCAAAAAATCCAAGAACTTTCCAAGACCAAAAACACTACTTTTGCTTGACTGTGCTGGCTGGCTGGGCATTTTCCCAAACATGGCCGAAGCCCTGCAATGCGATTGACGTCATGTCCAGGAAATTTCTACCTTCCCTGTACTGGAACTGGTTGCAACCCTGACCAGGATAAAGTGTTTGATGAAAATGAAATGGAATGAAATAAATTCGGATTCTTCTTTTTACAGTTTAATAAATTGCACCTCTTTTTATTCTAAAAGACATTACAAGACATTCATAGTGAAGGTGAAGAAGCTTTCTAAAGGTCTCATGGACAAAATAAGTCAACATAAATGGAAGCTATAAGGTTATAGCAAACACCTGGGGGGGGGGGGGGGGGGGTGTCACAAAAATAGACCAGTTAAAAAAGTTAAAACAACATTTTAGTTATTTGAGTGTACATTAGATTCATGATTAATCTCCTAGCCTAAACCTTGCTACATTACTTTAATATAGGAAACATGTGACCTGAGGTAACAATCATGTTTCCTGCAGTCGTGCTCATGAACTGTTGAACAATGTGATATGCATCCTGAACTCTCTCAGTATTAGCTCTCTAATGGCAGATTATGGTTTTTGTACAGCTCTGTGATTAGAATGGTGTGCTGTGGGGACTAGCAGCACAGTACCAGACTGCAGAGTCGTTCACACTCACTCCATCAGACTCCAAAGTCATTTTATACTGTTCATCTCTGTTAGATCTAAACCGACCATCGGTTTTTGGGCTCATTGATCCAGGACCAGCAGAAGTAAATACCAGTGTGAACTCTTCTTCTGGTGTCCAGCGGTACCAGTACAGGTACACAGTGGTAGCACTGGTTATGGAGCAGGAGACTTTCAGTGTTGATCCAGGGTTAAGTGCAAGGTTATCTGGTTCCTGGTGGACCTGTATGAGCTGTAAACCTGCATTGATAGAAATTAATTATTTAAAGTTGTGATGGTTTTTTTAAATATTCAACAATACTGTAACATTATTTACTGTAACTTTATACATAGTTTAAACACATTACAAAAATTAGCTTACATGTTGTTGACATCCACTGGACATGCAAAATGCAGAGAATCAAATTAAAGTTCATTATGCTGTGTAGAGCAACATACAATAAGCAATGTTTAGGACTGTTAGACCGTTACTGGGTTATTGGGTGGGACTTTGCACTTGCTTATCCAATCACATTTGACACATTACATATGGCATCATGGCTTTCAAAGTTACAGGAAATCGCACCAGAATATATATCAAAGTATTGTTAAGTCTAATTTTTTAGTGAAAATCATATAAAAATAAAACTTTGCATCATTTTCCAGGGGAATAAAACTGTGACAGGAATGTACAGTATTATGAAATTTATGTTGCATTATGGTGGCTTTATGTGAAATATATTGCATTTTAAATACAGTATATTACAATCAATTACAGTTTAGACATTTTCAGTTACAGTGAATAATGGTTTTGTACAGTAGACTAATATATCTAAACAATCTTAATATTACACACCCAGATTTCATCAGTGGTGAAATCTGGGTGGGAGCTGTTGCCTGGATATTTTTGGTTGGTGGACTATTCTCAGTCTAGCAGGGACAGTGAGGTGTTTAAAAACTCCAGCAGCGCTGCTGTGTCTTATCCACTCATACCAGCACAACACACACTAACACTCCACCACCATGCCAGTGTCAGTGCAGTGCTGAGAATGATCCACCACCCAAATAATACCTGCTCTGTAGTGGTCCTGGGAGAGTCCTGACCATTGAAGAACAGCATAAAAGGAGCTAACAAAGCATGCATAGAAACAGATGGACTACAGTCAGTAATTGTAAAGCTACAAAGTGCTGATACACAAAGTGTATAATACATAACAGTATAAATACATGTAACTGCCCCCAAAAGTTGATTAAAAACTTAATATTGTACTCAATACTCAATAAATAAATAATATTGTGGCAAGCATAGAAATGTTCTGTGTTCTGGGATTAATGGTTAAATTTTTCTAGGAACGTTTGTGTAGAATGAGGTTTGTTAGAGTGATGTAGCGTTCAAGTTTGTAAAGTCACCACTGTCCCCAAGTGTGTTGCACATAGTGACCTACGTGTTTATTTTCATTTGTTGAATGAGTGGGAGGGATCTGCCATACGTCAGATCTGGACTTCTTTTCCACACCCTTGTAATTCACAAAAAACCTGTTTACCCTAAATAAACAGCTATTCTCTTAAGAGCAAGTGCACTATGTTTCCTTACACCTCGCCTACGCCATAATGTGGAAACATCGACTAGAAGAACAAACAAAAAATGCCATTACCATCTCTGTTCAAAATGAAAATTTCATTTTTAGTGTTTCTTTGCTTCCTGGTTAACGTCTAAGCCTAAAATGTCACATTACATCCTGTCAACACAGCAAACAGGTGACCTGAGGTCACAGTCATGTTTCTGTAGTTAAGGCTCATGTACTTTTGAACAATGTGATATGCATCATGAACTTTCTACATGGCAGGTTATGGTTTTTGTACAGCTCTGTGATTAGACTGGAATGCTGTGGGGACTAGCAGCACAGTACCAGACTGCAGAGTCGTTCACACTCACTCCATCAGACTCCAGAATCATTTTGAGCTGTTCATTTCTTTCAGACCTGAACCGACCCTCAGTTTTGGGGGTCATCGATCCAGGACCCAGAGAGGTAAACACCAGTGTGAACTCTTTTTCTGGAGTCCAGCGGTACCAGTACAGGTTTGGGCTACTGATGCCTGTTATAGTGCAGATGACCTTCAGATGTGATTCAGGAGAAAGCAACAGTTCTTTTGGTTCTTGATGAACCTGTATAGCCTGCATACCTAAAATGGTAAAAAATAATGATTTAAAAAATTGCAAGTAAAATAGTTCTTCCCATTTCTACATTGGTTACACTGGTAACTTACACATAGCTGAAAGCCATTGTTCAGTCAGAATGTAAAGAATCAAATGCAAACGCATCATATTGGGTAGTTAAAGCTAGATAAGCAAAGAGATGACACTAAAATAGGCTAGAGCTTAATTATGGGGTGGTACTCTGCACACGCTCAACCAATCATGGTTAGAAAATTATTTGCAGTGGTACCTTGAAACTCTACGTCAATTGGTTCTGGGAGTGGTGTTGAGTTTAAAAGACATTACGTTTCAAGGTGTTTTTTCCCATAGAAATGTATGGGAAACCTGTTAATGCGTTCCAAGGTCCTGTGGAACTGTGTATATTTTAGGGTATTGTAAAATAATGGGGTTGTTTTTGACACTTATACACTGAAAATAACACAAATATAATATAAAAACACTTAAATACAATTGGAAAACAGTTAAATACAATAAAACCTGCACTTTACCTTAACTTCTTTATTGTTTCCTTATGCTTCTTAATTGTAGAGATGCTTGATCTTGGAATATCATATGCCGTAGCAAGTTTAGTAAGTGCACATTCACATGAGAAGTGGCAAAACCGCTTTTGTGCTGACTGTGCTATTATTTACTATCGAGTGTGGCGGTGCACAAAGCTTAACGTGACTTACTGTACTAAAACAACGAGTGAGGAATTTCATTAGTGCAGAGAACTTATGAGCAGTAATAATTAAGAGAATTTAGTGTTCCTATGTTGTTCTTTTAATACATTAAAACCACGTTAAGCTTTTTTTACGATAAGCATTTTTACACTCTATTGGAAAAGCTGATTCTCACAATTTCTCAGCACCCCGAGCTATAACACAAGTTTAAAAGTAAAACAGGAGAAAAATACAGCTAAACACAGCTACATGTGGAGCTTTCAGAGTGAATTTGACGGTTATTCCACACAAATGTATATTCGTCTCATCTTCACACCTTGATCACGTTTTACTGCACCGCTCAAGCCAAGCGCTGAACGAAGCAGCAGTCACACACACGTCAAGTTTGAGGGTACAAAGGGCATTGAGATACATTAATATAGAGCCTCTGTTATAGCAAGGCTTATAATAAAATTTTAAAGTATATCTGTGGGAAATTCTCCCCATTAAGTTAAACGAGCTTTGGTAAGGTAATGCACAGATGTTGGTCTGGCAGTTAATATTTGAATTCATCTTAAAAGGTTGTCCGCTAGCACATTAGCCCAGAGATTCTGAGCTTCCAGGTTCCAATCTCGGCTTTGCAACTGGCTAGATGCCCTCTAACAGGCACAATTGGCAAAATTGTCCTCCAGTCTGCTGGGTGGGAAAGACCGGACTCAGGGTTATCAATGCTGTGTAAGGACCTTGGTTGCCCAGGGTGCCTGTACAGAAGTGGAGGAGCGCAGGGATTGGTGTGTAGCTCTCCAGATGCAAAGCCGACCTCACATGCAAATCCATCAATGTATGGGTGAATAAAAAGGAATTGGTGGACTGTGCACACATCGGAGGGAGTGTGTGTCAGGCAAAAATACACCCTTCTTGGACGTCGTTGGAGTCCCCAGCAGTGGATTGGCTATGCTAAATTGGGAGGAAAAAGGGGGATGCATAAAAAAGATCAGAACTCAACCTTTATTTCAATGTGCAAGCCAATGTAGTTCCTCTACACCAAACCATGTCTTTATGGATCTGAACCTTTTCTGAATGAACCTTTTCTGACTTGTTGTCACAAAGCTATATGGGATTTCATTTGTATTAAATCATCAATACACCTTTTGGCAGAGTGTGGCTAAAACACAAACTCAGTAGTTAGGAGGGGTGTCCAGATACTTTTGGTCATATAGTTCACCAGAAAGAACACAAACCATAAGCAAAGCAACACCACCATCTCTGTTCATAATGAGAATTTTTTTCAGTGTGGTTGCTTCCTGCTAAACCCTTAGGAAGAAGCTTTACCCTACTTTGGTAGATCTTCCACTGCTGATAAAGCCAGCAAGACAGGAAACGTCATCTTAAAGACAGGTTATGGTTTTTGTACAGCTCTGTGATTAGACTGGGATGCTGTGGGGACTAGCAGCACAGTACCAGACTGCAGAGTCGTTCACTCTCACTCCATCAGACTCCAGAATCATTTGAAGCTCTTCAGGTCTTTTAGACTTAAAATTACCCTCGCTTGCTGGGTTCATCAACCCAGTGCCACGAGAAGTGAATACCAATTCCAACTCTTCTTCAGGAGTCCAGCGATACCAGAACATGTCTGGATTACTGATACCAGTTACAGAGCAGAGGATCTGTAGTGAAGAACCAGAATAAATGACCAGCTGCTTTGGTTTTTGATGGACTTCTATGAGCTTTGAACCTGTAATAAGGAAAATACATTTGCAGTCAAAACAGCTCACAATTAAAAAGTAAAAATAAATATTTTGTTATGATCTTACATGATGTGAGAAGCCATTGGATTGTTACAGTTAAGACAATGAAATGTACACAGGCCATTCTAAATAGTACAACATGCAAGTGGAGGACTTAAATGCTGACATGGGAAGTTACTTGGCAAAGGGTGGGACTTCCAGCATGATGACAGATACAGATACAGTATATATACACCGATCAGCCATAACATTAAAACCACCTCCTTGTTTCTACAATCACTGTCCATTTTATCAGCTTCACTTACCATATAAGAGCACTTTGAAGTTCTACAATTACTGACTGTAGTCCATCTGTTTCTCTGCATGCTTAGTTAGCCCCCTTTCATGCTGTTCTTCAATGGCCGAGACTCTCCCAGGTACACTACAGAGCAGGTATTATTTGGGTGATGGATCATTCTCAGCACTGCAGTGACACTGACATGGTGGTGGTATGTTAGTGTGTGTTGTGCTGGTATGAGTGGATCAGACACAGCAGCACTGATGGAGTTTTTAAATACCGGGTCCACTCACTGTCCACTCTATTGGACACTCCTACCTAGTTGGTCCACCTTGTAGATGTAAAGTCAGAGACAATCGCTCATCTATTGCTGCTGTTTGAGTTGGTTTTAATGTTATGGCTGATCAGCGTATGTACAAAGTTATCACTTTCACATCATTATGTTCAGTATTAGTCCAGTTTTGCACTTTTGTTTCAGTTTAAACTGCTTCTATTTTTCTACTTATAATTAAAATTTCTATTTTAATTTTAAATTCAAATTTTCTACACTTTTTTACATCTACAAACATTCTATTCTATACTGGAGTAATATTTTGTGTCCAATTTTGTCCAGTTACAAATGTGTACTGTTTATGGCAATGTATGTGACAAATAAACTTTGATTTGATTTGTAAGAAAGAACCTGAAAAAGTAAAAAAAAAAAAACATGTACTACCAGTGTAATTTCCAGAGCTTAATGTTTTCATTTAACATTACTCAATAGAGTATTTTATACTTAAACATCATTTTGTAGTTAATCTGCTAATGTTGGTGTTGGATGAAAAAGTCTGTCTTGCAGTTGACCTACCAGTTCATATTAATTATGTTATGTATTTATTTGGATTTTAACATCATGTTTTACACACTTTGGTTACATTCATGACAGGAACGGTAGTTACTGGTTACACAAGTGTCATCAGTTCAAGTCTGTTATGTCAAACAACCATCAGTCATGGACAATCTCCAGTTCACCCCACAGGGCGGCATGGTGGCTCGGTGGGTAGCTCTGTCGCCTCACAACAAGAAAGTCCTGTGTTCGATCCTCCCACAGTCCAAAAACATGCAGTCAGGTGAATGTGTGTGTGTTTGTGTGTCTTCCCTGTGATGGACTGGTGCCCCGTCCAGGGTGTTAATGTGTGCCATGCGACCATTGAAAAGCTGGGATAGGCTCCAGCATCAAGTGACCCTGATTGGATAAGCGGTTAAGAAAGTGAGTAAGTGAGAGAATTCACCTCACTTGAGTGTCTTTGGACTGTAGGAGGAAACCAGAGCTCCCGGAGGAAAATCGAAACCCAGAACCTTCTTGCTGTGAGGCGATAGTGCTACCCACTGAGCCATATTAATGGTGTCAAATGAGTTTAAGTTTATGGCTTTGTGCAGACCACTGGAGTTCCTCTACACCTAAACTAACTCATGTCAAACCTTGCTTTGTGGACAGGGACACAGTCATGCCAAAACAAAATAGGGCCAGACTCAAACTGTTGCCACAACCAAAATAGATGGATGGATGGATGGATGGATGGATGAATGGATACTTTATTAATCCTGAAAAAAATTTAAGACATTAACTGAATGTATGGCTGAAGCATCTAAATACAATAATTAGGAGGCGTGTCAAAATACCTTTGGCTATATAACGTACCAGAAAACAACACAAACCATGAACAAAGCAACCACCATCTCTGTTCATAATAAAATGTATTTTTCAGTGGTTGGTTGCTTCCTGTTGAACCCTCAGGCTGAAGCTTTACCCTACATTGGTAGATCTTTCACTGCTGATTAACTCAGCAAGACAAAAAGCTTCATCCTAATGACAGGTTATGGTTTTTGTACAGCTCTGTGATTAGACTGGGATGCTGTGGGGACTAGCAGCACAGTACCAGACTGCAGAGTCGTTCACTCTCACTCCATCAGACTCCAAAACCATTTGAAGATTTTCAGGTCTGTTAGACGTAAACCGACCCTCACTTTTTGGGTTCATCAACCCAGTGCCACCAGAAGTGAATACCAATTTGTTCTCCTCTTTAGGAGTCCAGCGATACCAGAACATGTCTGGATTACTAAAACCAGTTACAGAGCAGAAGATCTGTAGTGAGGAACCAGAATAAAGAACCAGCTGCTTTGGTTTCTGATTGACCTCTATGAGCTTTGAACCTGTAATAAGAAAAAATATTAAACATTTGCAGCCACAACAGATCACAATTAAAAAGTAAAAAAACAAACAAACATCCTGTTATGTTCTTACATGATGTGAGAAGCCATTGGATTGTTAGAATTAAAACAATTAAATGTACACAGGCCATTCTAAATAGTACAACATGCAAGTGGAGGGCATTGATGCTGAAATGGGTTAGTTACTTGACAAAGGGGTGGGACTTTCTACATGATGTATAGTCATATACTGGCTGTGGACCATTCTGAACTGATCATGATTAGGTCCCAACCCCTGCAAAGTTTACATTCTGTGGGAAATAAAAACTGAAACGCATTTCCAACATCATTTTTATAACAGCATTTTAATGTAATATTATTAAATCTTATTATTATACTTATTGCTCTTTTGGTGCAATAGCATCACATCATTATATCATGTTATAACCCAACTTTAGGTTATACAGACTAGCACTGGGATAGGAGCTAAATAAATGTGACAGGGCAGTATCAACAAAATATCCTGGTACTCTAAAATACTACACCATTTAATTTCTTTATTAATTTTCTGCATTATTTAACTGTCAAATACTTTATTTAGAGCAGGGGTGTCAAACTCATTTTTATCGAAGGGCTACGTCAACATTATGGTGGCCCTCAAAGGGCCCTTTGTAACGTATCCTGCTGCGATTGCTGTCTGCCTTTTAATTCTTGGACAGTTTGTTTTTCTTGGAGGCTAAATCTAGCATACTTATATCTGTGCTTGGTGTCAAAATGCCAAATTCATATTGTATATCTATAATTGTACTTCTTTACCACAGACACGGCCTCATTACACACAAGACGTTGCGTTTTTTCTTCTTGAAGCACAAACTTGTATTCACTTTCCCATCTTTTATTAAATTACCTTCCTTCTGCATCAATTTGTCTCTTATTGGAATGTTTTGGGATTATTTGTAAATATTTCTCAACTTCACTTGTTTGAAACCCGCCTTAGTTAAACTCTGATGGGGTAACACCGTCATCTAGTGGCGAGATACGGTCACTTCACGGGTCACAATAATTGACATGCATTGTGGAAGATGTACTGTAGTTTATGTACGATTTTACAATATGTTTAAGGACAATCATACTCCTTTAAAGCTCTCACAGGCCACATAAAATGATGTGGCGCGCCAGATTCGACCCGTGGGGCTTGAGTTTGACACGTTATTTAGAGCAAATACTAGCTCTACAAAAACAGTCTATCCTTATTTTTCCTATTGTATCTTTATATTAATATTAATATTATATACATACTTTTTGTTTATATGTATAGGTACATAAGTAGGTACGTAAATCTAACAGGATATATTTGCTAGAACTTAACCCAAAGTGGTTAAACACTCCCCTCCCCTGTCATTGTTTAGATACGGAATTTATTTTTCTACCCTGTTTGTGGTCTTTGCAGCTTTTGCATGTGTCTGCAGCATTTCTGACTGTGCATATTTTTGCATGCACATGTACAGTAAGATACCAGCAGCCAAGTGCCAGTAAGTGCTGTTTGTTCAGTACAGCAACTTGTAATATAAAAGAAGTTATACTGAAAAGCACAGTGTAATCAGATCTAGTACTGTCAAACTGTTCATGATACTGTTCCTGTAGTTCCAACAAACAATGGTTTGTTTACTGTCATTGTGTTTTAGTTTGTTTCATTGTAATGGAATTATGCCCTATTATAAAACAACATAATGCAGCTGCATTTCAATTTTCTTACATAATTACTTTCCTTTATAGTTGTTTTCCTTTTAACAAGTGTCACAAATTCAGCCCCTCTTTGCTTCCAGAGCATGGTGAGTGTATAGGTGCCACACCCATGTTTCTGGGAGCACATGGTTGAGGAGGCTTATCCACAGCTGCACCTTGTTTAGGGGTTCTTGTCAGGTTTGGTTCTAGCTCTAGTTCGGTTCTAGCTCTAGTTCATGTCCTTGTCCAGTCTTGTTTAGTAAATATTGTCTTGTTAAGCTTTTGTGTTAGTGTGTCTGGTTAGTTTTAGCATTGTTAGCTTTGGTTCAAAATAGTTACTCACATTGTATGTATTTAGATTAGCATTTAGCTTAGGTCGTGTGTTTTTGTCTGGTCTTGTGTACTATCCGGTCTTGTCCTTTATTATTAAACTTTGTTAAACAGCATCTGTGTGTGTGTCCACCTCTCTTGTCCTGTTAGCCCATTTGTTACAACAAGTTTGTAAAATTCCACCAAGTTAGCTTGTGTGTTTTGTGTTAATGAATTTATTGGTTCCTTAAATCTATTTTAAACATCTTATTAAAATGGATCAGAGTAAAAATCGCCCCTTTAATGAACTATATCAACAAACCATTATTGGTGGTGACCTAAAAATATGAAAAAGGGCTTGCTACCACCTATGCCTGGAAGAGGCTTATACTTGTTTTCCTGAGGTTGTAAAGAAAACACTAAATAAGAGTTTAAAACATTTGCAGAGCTAATAAATCTACAAAATGTCAGTCATTGCATTTTACTTCTCTTTTTCTTAATTTACTTTTTAATGGGTTAAACAACTGCTATACAGACAACAAGAAATATTAGAGTAGACCCCTGCCTTTTGGGCAGATTTAAAAGCAGCCATTATAAAGGCTGTCTGCCAATGAGCCACAGCTGATCACCATGATTCTTAATGAGTCTACTCCATTTGATTAGCAGCCCCACCCATTACTCTCGTTTGATGCCACACCTACACCTTTACTCTGCTTCAACACCAATACTATCTTTATGAGAGGTTCTAAAGCACAGAGTGTGAAGAAAATCTAGTTTTCTCATCAAGTGTCTACGCGCAAACCATTTAGGAGTTGTATAAAATCCTCAGAAAAGGATTATTGCTAACCAGGGGATAAAGGGTGGCTACTTAACAGATCCTTCATGACTTATAACCTGGCAATCTAGTTTTAATGATGTAAAAAGTTGTAATGGATAACCAAAACACAATAAAAAAAAGGCAGAATTACTTAAATGTTTGTGGGTTTATTATTATTTCAACATTATGTATCATTATGTCTAAAAAAATACAGTATCAAGAGTCTATCAAAAAATTTCTTCATAAAAATACACATCATAAAAGCATATAAAAGCATAATACATTATTATAAATAAAACTGTGGTTGTTCCTTGTCCTTGTTGTATTTTTAAGTACATTTGTTCTGTACAGTTGATTGACCAAAGCTGATCGTGACGTGTGGAGTCAAATGTAGGCAGACCGCAGGAAAAGACATCCAAGTCCTGATCATCAGATTATGCCTAGTTCACACTACACAATTTTTGCCCTGATTTTCGCTCACCGACTGGTCGGTGCTAGATTTGCCGGCTCGGGAGCAACTCGGCGTTCGCTCGGCGATCGAAACTTGGCTCTCAATCACTATGTGTGAACTACTCAACAACTTGATCCGAAGTGCGATTTCTAGCATGTCAGATATCTGAATCTGAGTTGCCTGATTGGCAATGAGTGCTATGTCGAACAGCCAATGAGAACGCAAGATACAGTGTGAGGGGAAACGCAGAAGAGGCTTGTAAAAAGGTGGGACAGGGGCATTATATAGTTTATAGCAGAATACATCGGCACACGCACAAGTTTTACAGTATTTCTGACCTGATCGTTCTCTTCAGAACGTAACACCAACGTTGCATTGCAAAAAATATTTATTAACCTCCAACTTACTATAGAACAATCCAAGCCAAATCAACTCAGATTCATTTATTTTTCCTCTTTGATTTTACGCTGCACATCAGCACAAACTTATTCGCTCATGACTTGCATTTTTGGACGTGGTATCGTTAAACCTTTCGTCACTTCTCGCGTTTGTTTTCGTGACAAAACGTAGTTTGGGAGACCAGAGAAGCTCGCCTGCGATTCCAGTTGGTGATAGAACGTGTAGTGTGAAACCCCCTATCGCCGATCCATCGTGTAGTGTGAAATACACACCGACTTGAAAGACTCCCGATTACAGAGATCCAGTTGTGTAGTGTGAACTGTACAGCGACCTGACGACTTGGAAAGTCGTGTAGTGTGAACTTGGCATTAGGCTCTTCATTAGCGCTCTTCACTACCCTTGTCGAGTTGTTCTGCTTTTTTCAACTGCATATTTGTAACAGCTGGCACAACAGAAGCTGGAATAGTACTGGTGGCCACACAGACGGGCACTGACGATCAGCCTACAGTTAGCCAAATTGGGTTCGTCAACACAGTTGGGCGATGGCCCGTGATCCCCGTCGATTTCTAAAGAGAGAAAATAAAATAGTTGTGTGTCAATCAAACGGGACTTTCATTAACATTTCTCTCCCACATACCCCCCTTATTGTCATTTAATGACAATGAACAGACAGGAACTATTCCTGCCATGCACCCTGTGTTTTTAGGAGGTGCAACACCCAGTCAAACCCTAGCCAAGTTAAAAAGGTTAGTAAGAATAATTAGATGTGTAAATAAGCGCATTATAATAAATGGTATTAATTCATGTTATATAACCTGGAACAAATATTAATTAGAATTAATTATGAAAAATCTTAACACTAAATAAAGAATTTAAACATTGCTGTTAAACATGAACATTATACCTTTGGTCACCCGTATTTCAGCACTGGCACTAACAGAGGTTGTGCCAACATAGGCACTGCAAGTGTAAGAGCCCTCGTCTGCAGGCTGCACGTTATACAGGATTAGAGTGCCATCTGCTGACACCTGCACTCGAATCCCATCAGGTCTCACTGGCACTCCGTTCCTGCACAGCATATAAAGAACAGTATGACAGTAGTAAATTATTCAATGGCCATTTTAATAAGATCGTCTGTGGACCTGTTCTTTCCTGTAAGTATCCAATCCACCAATCATGTGACAGCAGTGAAATGTATAAAATAATACAGACACAGGTTAAGAATGTCAGGTGTGATTAAGAAATGATTATGCAAGTGTGAAAACACATCCGCTTCCATTCTTTTTAGCCTAGAATTGAAATCTTAGGCTATGTTGGGCACGGGACCATCAAAACTAGACATTTAAGAAAGGAAACGTTGCCTGATTGGATGAATCTTGATTTTGGCTGTGTAGTGCAATTGGAAGAGTCAGAATCTGGTGTAAACAATAGTAATCCATAGACTTAACCTGCCTTGTGTTAACAGGTAAGACTGAAGGTGGTGGTGTAATAGTTTGAGGAATGTTTTCTATAATCAATGGCCCCCACTATTAACAGATGTTAATCCAATGGACCTCTTGCACAATGTAGCATGACGTATTTCCGCTTTTTAACTTTCTGGAAAAACATCTGTTAACTTCGGTATTTAAAAACTCCAGCAGCGCTGCTGTGTCTGAATGATCCACCACCTAAATAATACCTGCTCTGTGGTGGTCCTGTTGGGGTCCTGACCAACTTTATCTGTCTTGTGGTGCATTGTTACATCCCTAATGGTTGTTCCTAATAAAGTGGCCAGTATTTTCACATGTATTTAAACTATAAGCACTAGTCAGCATACTTCTAGAAAAATCTACAGACCTGGACCAGGCGATTTTAACATTATCTCCAGATGCTACACAGGGTAGTCGAGCCACGCTGCCCTGGGACACCTGCACGTTTTTTGGTGCTCTGGTGATCCTCAGATCTTCTGGAATAGGAGAACAGGAACACACACTTATTATCGTTTATACTCTTCAGACTGTGTATAATGTCTTTATAATAGATCAAATGTATGCTAGAAGACAAAAATCCAACCTGAAACTCTGAGCTGGATTTGCAGTTGTTCCAGCTGTTGACTGCTAGAGGCTGTGCAGGTATAGACGCCTGAATTAGCAGATGTCAGGTTGTTAATCACCAGGGTGCCATCCGAGTGCTGAGAGTGCCTGTGCCAGTCGGAACATCAAACAAAAGTGCTGAATCATAATCATTACATAACAAAAACAATACTTCTGTAGGATGAACAAGATCCATAAAAACTCATGATTAAGGCCCAACCGAGAAACAGCCGAGAAAATCGCATCACTGAGCTATTTTCTTGTGTAATTAGTTGTGGAATTTAAACTTTAAGGTTTGTGTTTAGTGATTTAACATATTTCATTTGCATAGCATTTAGGTGCCTTTTGTTTACTGGTTAATTTGCACTGTGAGGCAGTCCTAGCAATCCTACGGCAATTCAGTTAGCAATCGGTTAGTCAAAATGTCCAAGATGTCAAAGTCTAAAGCAGCTAAAAACACGACCCTGGTAAATGAGTTTGGAAAACTCCCAACCAATTCTGTGGACACACAGATGACTATGTAAAAACACGGATGAGAATTTTCGTCTTTGAGACTGTTGCTGGATGTTCTAGGTTTACATTCAACCGATAAGGTAGGCTGTGCTGTATTGTAGCTTCTATTTATTCTATCCTAATTTATGAGTGAAATTTAATGACAGCCATTAAATGCGGCACTTTTCTTCAAAAATCCATGAAACCTTTGATTTTTGAAAAACAAAGTCCATGAAATTAAGCACATTTTCCTATATATTAATAATAATAATAATTTTAAATAATTCGTCTGACTTTTGAACTGCTGCTTGCAGAACTAAATCTTTATTCAGTTAGACATGAATTTTATACATACATACACATATATTTTTATATATATATATATATATATACAACGATCAGCCATAACATTAAAACCACCTCCTTGTTTCTACACTCACTGTCCATTTTATCAGCTCCACTTAACATATAGAACTTTGTACTTGTAGTTCTACAATTACTGACTGTAGTCCATCTGTTTCTCTGCATGCTTTGTTAGCCCCCTTTCAGCCTGTTCTTCAGTGGTCAGGACCCCCACAGGACCACCACAGAGCAGGTATTGTTTGAAGAAGATAGAAGAAGATATACTTTATTTGTCATATATACATATACAGTTGTACAGTACAATGAAATTCTTTCTTCGCATATCCCAGCTTGTTTGGAAGCTGGGGTCAGAGCGCAGGGTCAGCCATCGTACGGCGCCCCTGGAGAAGACAGGGTTAAGGGCCTTGTTCAAAGACCCAACAGTGGCTGCATAGCAGAGCCTGGATTTGAACCCCCAATCTTCCGGTTGATAGCCCAAAGCTCTACCCACTAGGCTACCCACTGGGTGGTGGATCATTCTCAGCACTGCAGTGACACTGACATGGTGGTGGTGTGTTAGTGTGTGTTGTGCTGGTATGAGTGGATCAGACACAGCAGCGCTGATGAAGTTTTTAAACACCTCACTGTCCCTACTGGACTGAGAATAGTCCACCAACCAAAAATATCCAGCCAACAGCGCACCGTCTAGAAGATGACAAAGTCAAACAGCAGCAATAGATGAGTGATTGTCTCTGACTTTACATCTACAAGGTGGACCAACTAGGTAGGAGTGTCTAATGGAGTGGACACTGAGTGGACATGGTATTTAAAAACTCCGATCCACTCATGCCAGCACAGCACAACACACACTAACACACCACCACCATGTCAGTGTCACTGCAGTGCTGAGAATGATCCACCACCTAAATAATACCTGCTCTGTGGTGGACCTGTGGGGGTCCTGACCATTGAAGAACAGGGTGAAAGCAGGCTAAAAAATATGTAGAGAAATAGATAGACTACAGTCAGTAATTGCTGACTATATGGTAAGTGGAGCTGGTTGTAGGGGAGGTGGTTGTAATGTTATGGCTGATCAGTGTATATACAGTGTATCACAAAAGTGAGTACACCTCTCACATTTCTGCAGATATTTAAGTATATCTTTTCATGGGACAACACTGACAAAATGACACTCTGACACAATGAAAAGTAGTCTGTGTGCAGCTTATATAACAGTGTAAATTTATTCTTCCCTCAAAATAACTCAATATACAGCCATTAATGTCTAAACCACCGGCAACAAAAGTGAGTACACCCCTTAGTGAAAGTTCCTGAAGTGTCAATATTTTGTGTGGCCACCATTATTTCCCAGAACTGCCTTAACTCTCCTGGGCATGGAGTTTACCAGAGCTTCACAGGTTGCCACTGGAATGCTTTTCCACTCCTCCATGACGACATCACGGAGCTGGCGGATATTCGAGACTTTGCGCTCCTCCACCTTCCGCTTGAGGATGCCCCAAAGATGTTCTATTGGGTTTAGGTCTGGAGACATGCTTGGCCATTCCATCACCTTTACCTTCAGCCTCTTCAATTAAGCAGTGGTCGTCTTAGAGGTGTGTTTGGGGTCATTATCATGCTGGAACACTGCCCTGCGACCCAGTTTCCGGAGGGAGGGGATCATGCTCTGCTTCAGTATTTCACAGTACATATTGGAGTTCATGTGTCCCTCAATGAAATGTAACTCCCCAACACCTGCTGCACTCATGCAGCCCAAGACCATGGCATTCCCACCACCATGCTTGACTGTAGGCATGACACACTTATCTTTGTACTCCTCACCTGATTGCCGCCACACATGCTTGAGACCATCTGAACCAAACAAATTAATCTTGGTCTCATCAGACCATAGGACATGGTTCCAGTAATCCATGTCCTTTGTTGACATGTCTTCAGCAAACTGTTTGCAGGCTTTCTTGTGTAGAGACTTCAGAAGAGGCTTCCTTCTGGGGTGACAGCCATGCAGACCAATTTGATGTAGTGTGCGGCGTATGGTCCGAGCACTGACAGGCTGAGCCCCCACCTTTTCAATCTCTGCAGCAATGCTGACAGCACTCCTGCGCCTATCTTTCAAAGACAGCAGTTGGATGTGACGCTGAGCACGTGCACTCAGCTTCTTTGGACGACCGACGCGAGGTCTGTTCTGAGTGGACCCTGCTCTTTTAAAACGCTGGATGATCTTGGCCACTGTGCTGCAGCTCAGTTTCAGGGTGTTGGCAATCTTCTTGTAGCCTTGGCCATCTTCATGTAGCGCAACAATTCATCTTTTAAGATCCTCAGAGAGTTCTTTGCCATGAGGTGCCATGTTGGAACTTTCAGTGACCAGTATGAGAGAGTGTGAGAGCTGTACTACTAAATTGAACACACCTGCTCCCTATGCACACCTGAGACCTAGTAACACTAACAAATCACATGACATTTTGGAGGGAAAATGACAAGCAGTGCTCAATTTTGACATTTAGTGGTGTAGTCTCTTAGGGGTGTACTCACTTTTGTTGCCGGTGGTTTAGACATTAATGGCTGTATATTGAGTTATTTTGAGGGAAGAATAAATTTACACTGTTATATAAGCTGCACACAGACTACTTTTCATTGTGTCAAAGTGTCATTTTGTCAGTGTTGTCCCATGAAAAGATATACTTAAATATCTGCAGAAATGTGAGCGGTGTACTCACTTTTGTGATACACTGTATATATATACTGTATATATACAGTATATATATGTAATTTGTAAAGTACTTTGACACTGCAATTTCCTTCGGGATCAATAAAGTGTTATCTTATCTTATTTATCAGTTGAGCCCAGTGATTCTGTGGAAACCAACCCTGACTGGGATAAAGCAGTGACAAAACATGAAGTGACATGAAGATATACACACATACCTGAATGTGTTGAGAAAGTCCTCTTTTTTGGTCCACTGAATGCTGACCAACTTAGCAGCTGAGGACGGAAGAATGGTACAGTGTAGCCTGGCACTCTGACCTGCACGTCTCTCGACCAGCGTCGATTCTGAACGATCAATACTGAACCTGATATAACACAACACGTGCACAGTAAGTGGGTGTGTACGTGCCTACATGTGCAGATGTGTACACGTGTTTGATACTGAGTACCTGGGGGGAATGACAATTATTGAGTCTGCAGGATTGGACCCGTCTTGTGAAACTGAGGGTTTATAAACTTTATCCTTAGCCTCTAGAAGCACAAAAAGCACAGTGTGTGAGGATTTAAAATGTAACAGTGATCCGCATACATTCAAATTTACTAAGTTGTTTATTGTTTATCCAGTGCAAGTTATTATAAACTGTAATGATAGGTAAGATTCACCTGAGACGGACAGATAGACGTATCGGTAATCTCTCTCACTGTCTCGTGTGGCCAAACACAGCAACCAGCCGGAGTCCTTCACCTTCACTGGGCCCACCAGCAGAGAGCCGTTCGGCTGCTGCTCATGTCTGCACGTTCATAAACATTTCATTAAGAAAGGAAATATTAATAAACAGCACGAAAGCATAGGAATACATAAGGATGAATCAGAAGGACACATAAGAATATATGGACAAGTTATAAATATAAGATTACATATCATGTTTTATTAAATACAAACCTCAATTTCATAAAAATTAGGACAGAATGTTAAATCTGAATAAAACAGAACACAGTAATGTTAAATCTATTTTACCATGTATTTACATTAAACAGTACAAGACATTTTGCCCATATAGTGTATGCGCTTATTCTGATCATTATGTCTGCAAAACCTTTCCAAAAAAATACAACCCCAAATCAGAAAAAGTTGGGACAGTATGGAGAATGCAAATAAAATAAAAACACAGTATTCCTTTCATTTACTTTAACTTTTATTTGATTACAGAAAGGATGAACCTGAGATATTTAATGCTGCCTTCAAGACGTCATCTTTTCCAGGGACGTCCATGCATTTTTCAACAAGACAATGCAAAACCACATGCTGCACACATTACAAAGGCACGGCTGAGGAAGAAGAGGGTACGAGTACTGGACTGGCCTGCCTGCAGTCCTGACCTGTCCCCAATAGAGAATGTGTGGAGAATTTTGAAAGGAAAAATGTGACAACGCTGACCCCGTACTGTTGCACATCTTAAGACGTGTTTGCAGGAAGAACGAGACAAAATAAAAGCTGAAACACTAAATCACTTGGTCTCCTTGGTGCCAAAATGTCTTTTAAGTGTGGTGAAAAGGAATGGCAACATTACAAAGTGGTAAATGCTTTACTGTCCTAAATTTTTTTGGAATGTGTTGCAGACTTGAAATGCAGGAATGGATAATTATAAACATATCTCAGGTTCATCCTGTCTGCAATCAAATAAAAGTCAAAGTAAATGTAAGAAACTCTGTGTTCTTTATTATTTGCATTTTCCATGCTGTCCCAACTTTTTCTGATTTGGGGTTGTACAATAGTCAATTTACTAGCTAGTCAACTAAGCTCTTAAATCAAGGCTTTTTGAAAAGTAACAGAGTTACTGGTGAAGTCTTGTTTTGCAAAAAGACCCCTGTAATTACATTATTATACAAATAGCTTGATTGCTTTTTTTATGTTAGATTTGAGGGTAATATACCGTAGTATGTTTACAGCATGCAGATTTTCAAAAATAAAATTGATACTACTAATTATACTGATGGGTGGCTTCTACAGAACTGTGCATGATGGTTTCTAAATCTCCTAGCTCACGGTAAGCTTTAATCTATTTATTTAAATCATTATGGTAAAAAATGCATTGCATTTTATTCTCGGAACCTTAACATTCAGCTCTGTAAGTTAAATGAAGGTTATCGCATTAATATGCATCAATTATATAACAGCTAAATGATGTACTGACCTGGAAGGGTCAAGAGGGACGCCATCTCTTCTCCACTCCACGATCACAGTAGAGGATGGAGGCGGGGTGACTTTACAGGGCAACACCACCCGCTGGCCCTCTATACCCTCCACCGTAGAAGGATCCGACTTGTCAATACTCACACCCACAGCAGACCAACTGAAGCGAGGAAGGCCGAACAAGGAGGGAAAGGATGAGCAGAAAGAAAGACATGCAGAAAAACAGAGAGAGAAAGAAGGAAGAACGTTTTACTTTATGCTTTACGATTGGCGACAGAACGGCATGTGCAGCCACCAAAGTAAGCATAAAGATCAGCTTTGACCTGCTTAATTCACAGAAAATCATATTTCTGTGAGCTCTGTTTCAGTCTAAAGAGCAAACATCCTTTAGACTACACAGAGATGATAGTGTTTAACGCTCATAGGTTTCATACGCTATAGCCAAGGGCTGTCATGCACTTAATCCTGCTAGGAGAGCTCAGAACTGCAAGCTGATTTTGAAGAGCATTAACTCTGAAAATCTAAGTTTGCCTTTAGTTACAGCCGGCTGACCGTCACCATAGTTTGCTTTGGTTACTGAATTTTACAAGATCATGCTGCCCACATGATCACACAGTAACTCAAGTAGCAGTTCACTACCATAAAGATGGCTCACACGCTGTAAAACAACACATGGGACCCCAGGCAGAAACAACAGAGAGTAATACTTTACTCATTAGTAATACATAATATCAGCAATACATAAAAGATTTTAATGTCATGTTTTAAACATTCATAACAGGAAGTTAGATTACAGTTCAATGTCAAACACTGCCCAGGGCAATTTTGTATCTCCAATTCACACAACTTTGGACTGTGGGAGTAAACCAGACCTCCCGGCGGAAACCCACACAGACACGAGCAGAGCTTGCACAGAAAGAACTCCACACAGAAAGGACCCGGACCGCTCCACCTGCAAATCGAACTTAGGACCTTCATGCTGTGAGCAGACAGATCTACCCACTGAGCCACCATGCCACCCACATTAATAAGATAATAAATAATTAGGGCAAAATTGTCCCACAGTTTTTGAATAAGTAAAATGGGTACACAATAATAAACACTGTATGTTTAATTTAATTAAAGTAAACCAAAGGCAGGTCCTAATCCTAAGTATAATTTGCACTGTGGCTACTTTTTAGTTACTTTTATTATTCCCCATCTTTTATAACGCAAAGCTTACAGTATTTTGTATACATTTATGTTTCCATCAGACCAAAACCAGTAACCCTGCATCATATTAGCAAATGATCACCCTGTAAAATCCCCTCACACTGTTTTCTGAAACCAGAGTGTTTGTATAAACTTATTCAGTAAGTACAGCAATAAAAGTACTGAGAAAATAGAGATGTTTCAGCTGAGCTTTTAAAGGCAGATAGTGAGTGACTCTCAAAAAAGTTCTGGGCCATGATATTGACCGGTCTGCCCAACAACAGTAACCAATCTACATTTTGGGATATATAAATGCCAAATGTCAAAGGACCTAAGTGCAATAGAGCAATAAGAATGCAGGAGTGTGGTTAAATGGGCTGGTCCTAAACCATGTAGAGATTTGTATGTTAGCATGAGGTTAAACTGAATATGATGTGGGACAGGTAGCCAGTGTAACCCTACAATTAGGGTGATATGAGACATGGATTTTAAAGACTAACAAACTACTGGAGCAACTCTTTTGACCTGAGCTCTAAAAATGTAATAGCCTAGAGATTTATCAGTGTTTAGTTTTAGAAAGTTAACCTTCATCCATTGTCTGAGGTCTTGAAAATAAGATATAAGTGCAGGTAGTGGGCAGTTACTGGAAGTTTTAGGGCTGACATAGATCTGAATATTATCAGCATAACAGTGAAAATAAATTCCAAGACAATAAATATTCTGACTTAGGGGTAACATAAAGATAATGTACAGTAGATTACAGGGCCAAGAACTGTACCCTGGGGAACACCTTGTGTAACAGCATAGCAGAATTATGATTACCAAGGAAAGCAAAGTGAAATCTATGAGCGATATAGGATATATGACCCAGGTGATTTTCAGTTAGTCTTTGATTTGATCTGTGTTTATATGTCTGATGGTTGTCTACTGGACCTTAAATACTAATATGCATAAATGTTAACTTCAACAACGTCAACAATACAAGCACAGGTGTATCCGTACAGCATGTTAAAACTTTGGATACCTTTAGTCTTTAGTTATGAATGTCTTTGTTAGTCATATATACATTTACACATACAATACATTCCTGTGTATCATAGCTTGTTTGGAGCAGGAATTCAAACACACAACCTTTTAATTGATGGCCCAAACCTTTACCTACTAGGATACCACTCTCCCTGGAAGTGGTACCATTAGGTAACAAATACAAAGGGTATCAAATGAACTGATTCAGCAAAAACAGGTTGGACAATGTTTTTCTACCATGGCACTATGTTTAAATGTACATATGTATTCCTCGATCATGGTTTCAAAGTTTAGCAGCATTTGGACACCTTTCATAATCCACAATACATCAAAAAATGAACTAATAAAGTAGAAGCTTTAATTTAATTAAAAGTGACAAATATACATAAATGTAAGCAAATGCATTTTAGTTTAGCACTAGTAAATGGACCATGTTTTTGTACCACAGCACGACTCTTATTTTTTAAATGGTTGTATACATTTTCTCCTACTACTTAAACACAGCAGAATGTAAAACACACATAGACGAATGCAGCACTAGCGGACAATCACAGCAGGGTTTTTATTAATCACACTGAATTAGTCAGAAATGACAGCCAAAAAAAAAAAATATAACAAAAAGTAGGTGAGTGGGTAACAGTAAAGAAAAAGTCTATGGTAACAGAAATGGACCAGTCCTGAAAAGCAGAGTAATGTCCAACAGGGCCAGAGGAAGGAAATGTGTTGGGTGTAATGGGTGTGAAATTGTACACTAATGTGAGCACATGTACACACTTAATCAGACTTATACTATATTGTGGATGTACCAAAACCATGTGGATGTACCAAATCCCTGCACCCTAGTTGCAATGTATACAGTATATGTGCAATGTGTATGTATGTGGTTGTGCATATGTAGAAAAAAAAACTTAAACAACTCTATGCTAACTACATTAGTATACACATGTGAGTAAATAAATTCAATAATACATTAAGGCCCTGTTTTACTAAGATCATCATGTTTAGAAACACATGCAAACCTTAAATAAGTGCAGGTTCGTTTACAGATTCCACAGAGAATAAAAACTTTCAAATAAGATAAACAACACATTGTCAAATTTGCTAGTCAGTGAATATAGATATATTGCTGACTGCTACTGTGTTAACAACTACAAAAGAAAATACCCGTTTAGTAGACACTTTAGTAGTAACAGTCACACTGTCCAAGTTAAGTGTGAAGTCAGAGGAGACCTAGGGCCAATTTCAGTTTTATCATGTATTAGTTTCAAAAGGTTACTACTCTTCATCTATTGTCTGGGGTCTTGAATGTAAGATATAAGGGGAGGTAGTGAAAGGTTAGTGGTATAGTGGTAGATAATGAAGATTAGAGGGCCAAGGGCTAAACCCTAGGGAACACCTTGTTCCATTTTTCCAAACTGTTTCAGCATTTGGAATGGAGACAAAATAACAGGGACATACAGTATCACATTTCTTGAACAGTCTAAGGATGCAAATCATTATAAAATGGTCAGTCTTGCAAAAAAGGATACTGAATTAGACATGCCTAAAAAACAGCCAATTGTATTTTTACTTTTAACTTCAAAGAGTACTACAAATTAGGCATTATTGAGGGGGACAATTTAGATGTATCACTTCTTGCTAGAAAGGTGCTAAACAGTAAAATGGGCCCTGAGGACTTGGATTCAATCCTTGTCAGCAGTCACTGTAAAGAGCTTCACATATTATCTCTGTGCCTGACATAAGAACATGCAGAAGGTGAATTGGTCTCTTGTAACTGCCTCCTTGATTTAAGTCTGTGAGTAAATCGGTGTGTGTTGCCCTGTGATGAACTGGTACCATGTCTAAAGTCTATACCAAATTTGTATGCAGTGTTTTAAGGTGGCACCAGCCCCATGTTACCCTGACTAAATCTTTATTTTTTATTTACTTACATCAATGGGCAGTTTAAAGCAGACAATCAAAACAAGTACAGCTTTTGGAAGGAGGGGAAAAATCGCAGTGCCTGGAGAAAACTCAACCTGAACAAACAATAAATAGACAAATTCTCATACAAGCTTGTTTAAAGTCACAATTAAAAAAGCATTTCATTGAACATGAGTCCACCTTACTCCCTGCATACACCATGCTTTTGTTTTTTAGGGATTGTTTAAATATATATTTTTATTATATATGCAAGCCAAATATAACACATACACTGATGAGCCATAACATTTAAACCACCTCATTGTTTCTACATTGTCCACGTTGTTTGTGTAGAAACAATGAGGTGGTTTTAATGTTATGGCTCATCAGTGTATAGTTTATATTATGGGTAATCTATAACCTGTATTGTATTGCTTTGTAATCTAGTTTAGAGTGCACATGACTTTTTAGTCCTACCTGTACCCTGAATGGTTCTGATTGGGCGTTTGACCATCATTAAAATATAACCATTTCAAGATTGCAAAGAAGAATGATTTTGTTATACAATGCTGTAGGAGTCCCAACCACCCGACCATGCTTTCAGTTACATTGCCTGGAGGTCACACAAAGCCTTTTCTGTTTGAAAATCAAACTTTACATGCTTATCAAGAGCAATTAAGACAGGCAAAAACCTAATTTACATATTATTTTCGAAAGCGCAATCATTTTCTGAAAATTACCTGCACACATCTAGCCATCACATGCCCAATTTATAATTCTATATAAGCAAATCAGTACTGATTACTTGTTCTTAGTAAATCAGAGCCTTAATGTATAATAAAGACACTACAAATACAACAAACTATGTGCCAAAATATGTTAGTAAGTGCAGCATAGACATAATGTGTGTGTGTGTGTGTGTGTGTGTAAGACCCTAGTCTGGCATCAGTAGCAGGATCAAGCTCTTGAAGTTGGTACAGAGGAGGTATGGTGACGACGGGGGAACAGGTGAAGGGAAAAGATGGCTCCTGTAAGGCCTTCTTACCTGCCATCGTGTTTGTAGACCCGCACGTTTCTGGGGACGGTCCGACGTACCACCGACTGAAGCCCGTTATTGTGGCCACGCGAAGATGTATTGTAGCCCGACCAGATATTGCTAGGGTTGGACGTGTATTCTGGGGTGAAGGGCTGACGGCCCTGGCACTTTCGCTGGCACTCCTCCGTCGTGGCGAAGTTGTTGCTGTTGCCATGGCAACCGCCGTACCAGAAATGAACGCAGCGAGACGAGGCCGAGTCGTAGTAGTAGCGGGCGGTCCATTCAGAACACGGTCCGACCGTGTGGGGCAGGTCGCAAGGCGCACGCTGACCTGTTGAATTGAATTTTATACATGTACATCGTAAATAGTTGTGTGGTCCTGGGTAATATTTTACCCGGTGATGTTTTAGTATTACTTATTTATTAGGACGTCATTTTTTACACACTTTGGTTACATTAATGACAGAAACAGTAGTTACTCGTTACACAAGATTCATCAGTTCACAAGTTTAATGTCAAACACACTCACTCACTCATTGTCTTAACCGCTTATCCAATTAGGGTGGCGGGGTGCTGGAGCCTATCCCAGCTTTTCAATGGGCGCAAGGCACACAGTAACACCCTGGGCGGGATGCCAGTCCATCACAGGGCAGACACACACACACACACATACACACACCCATTCACCTATAGGGCAATTCAGTGTCTCCAATTAACTTGACTGCATATTTTTGGGCTGTGGGAGGAAACCCACGCAGACACAGGGAGAACATGCAAACTCCAGATAGAAAGGACCTGGACCGCCCCACCTGGGGATCAAACCCAGGACCTTCTTGCTGTGAGGCGACAGTGCTACCCACTGAACCACCACGCCACCCCAATTCAATTCAATACAAATAAATAAATTCAATACCGGTATTCGGTCACAGAGAAAGAACTTTTGCAAAAATCACTAAAATCCCAAGACTGAGGGCGCTTAGGTGGCACAGCAGTGTAATACACTAGCCCACCACTGCAGAGGATGAGTAAGAGGTGCTACCAGCCTGGCCAAGCTCAAAAGACCCAATTGGTCGTGTCTTAAATACAGTTACACATCTAATTGTTTTACTACAGATTATTATGGGATTCCTATGGTAATGGTAATGGTCATGATCCTCCAGCAGTCTAACACACTCTCTGGCACAGCAGTCTAACACACTGCACTACTGCAGAGTTTGAGTAAGAGGTGCTTTCTGCCTGGCCAAGCTCAACAGACTCAACTGGTTGTGTCCAAAATACAGATACACTTCCCATTCTTTTACCACAGATCATCAGTGGATTACTACGTAATCTTAATATTTTATATATATTATATATATATTTTGACTCACCTCTGCCAGGCGAAGTAGGGCAGCCCTCTCCATTAGCACCACGGGCCGGGCTTACTCCATCAAAACAGCAACCGTATGTGGACTTGCTGCATTCCACATTCTCAGGCTGTATGGGATGGAACAGAAAGCAAGAAAAACTCATATTGAATAGTTTGGTACAAAAATACAGTAGATTAGTTTGTACAGTAGATTTTAGCAGTGAGTTTAACAGATACTTACAGCTGGGAACGACGGAGCATATTCTGCACCTGTATTTGGGAAGGAAGAAGCATATTCTGGACAGCCCTCCTTATTGGGGCCCACTGCATCGGTCACTCCATCTTGGCAACAGCCATACCTGAAGAGCATTCAATATAATTAGATGTCACAATAAAGTGTTAAAACTGATAACAAATTAATTAATATGAAGCTCGGGCAGTCGTGGCCTAGCAGTTAAGGTACTGGGCTAGTAATCAAAGGTTGCCACTGTTGGGCCCTTGAGCAAGGCCCTTAACCTTCAATTGCTTAGACAATATATACTGTCACAGTACTGTAAGTCGCTACTGAAAAAAGCGTCTGCTGAATGCCGAAAATGTAAACGTTAATTTAAGTTCCTTTAATGCAGCTATAACAGCCTTTACTCTTTTGAAAATCGTATTTACAAGATTCTGGAGTAAGGCTAAGGGAATTTGTGCCCAAGCACGCAAAAAAAATTCGTTAATTAACACAATTAACATGTTAAAATTTTAAGCGCGATTAAAAAAATTTATGAAGAATAACATTTTTATTCAAACGATTTTTATTGGGCTATGTTTGTGCCACTTTAAACATACGTCACTGTGGTAATTTGCGCTGCTTTAACACAGCAACATTGTGTTATACTGTATAGCAAAAACGTGGGTCTTTTTCCTGTTTGCGATCATGAGATACAAATTACTCTAACTGCTGCGAAATGTAGGGGTGTTTCGAATAATTATTTTTGTTTTCAAAAAGCGTGAGAAATCATCACTAAACAAAATTACAGTTATTAATTGATGCTTTAATATCATCTTTGGTCAAAGCACGCCTCTGTCTCTTCAGGCGTCTGCACGCACAGATACGCATTACAGGCAAAATGAGCTCAGACTCAGTCTAACTTTATTTCAGAGGAATTTGTATGGAAAGCACATGGACTGTACACATCGTGGGAACATTACAAACACTGGTGTTAAATGGATCACAATGGACTGTAGACGCTTTGACATAGTTAACAATGTGGGTTTACATTACATTATACATGTTGTATCTAGAAATGGTTCATTGTTGTACCATGAGCGCCTGTTTTCAGTGGCAGGGTTACAAACAGGAAAAGATCCTTATTTCCTGGGATACTTTTGCCAGATAATGTGAACAGACTTGTCATTTTAAATAGCTGGCTGAAAGATGGGTAGCTATTAACAACTCTATATAGGCACTGGCTGGCTTTCTAAAGATAATTTAAATTTAGTAATTTTATCATTATTTTATTTTTAAAAATTATTGGTAAACATGTTCTTGCAATAAAAATGTGCATAACTGTTCAAATTTTGCTTAGTTATTTTTGCAGTCGATTACCAGACAGTAAAAAGGCCTGGCTTTCCAATAAAAACTTTCAAATGTGTTTATTGGGGTTTAAGTTAGATAAAGTCACTTCACACCCAACTCATCAAACCATGCCTTCGTGTATAAGGCACAGTCATGCTGAAACAGGAAAAAGCCTTCCCTAAACTGTTGCCAAACATTTGAGTTGAATTATTATTATTTTATATGATTTATTATCATTATACACAACTGTAAGCAATGGGAGTAGATGAACCACCCTAACTCAACAAGTAGAGGGGCGTCCACATATTGCTGGCTATTGCTCTGCAAGTGTTCTTTGTCTGTGACTGAATGACAAACATGTTCATTAATTTCCTATATTAAGTATAGTAATATGTAGCCTTGTTGTTTTTCTATTTACTATGGTGGTAATTAATAGTCCATCATCTCTTAAAATACAAACATATTAATATTTAGCATATTTTTAGTTTTAAACAATTAAGCATAAATAAACAAATAATTTAAAAAATATGTGTTTTCCCATGATTTGTCCATATCTGGAAAACACAATTTCCCAATTTTATATTTTGTTTAAAGACTTTTATGATCATATGGACCCTTTATTGCTGATAAATAACAAGCTTGGGGTGTGGCCACATTACCCATTATGCATTATTTTGTTACTGAGGTTAAATGTGGTTACATTTTTTTTGTGTACCTGCTGCTGGAACATGTTGGTCCTTGGGTACAGCCCTGACCGCGGAACCCAGTGGCTAGAGTCCTGCCATCTGGACAACAACCAAATTGACTCTGATAGCAGTAAGAAGTATCACGCTGGTAAACTAAGAAAAAAGAGAAATATTATGTCTTTAAATAAAATGTAACAACAAATTTACCGTTTAAATTACAGTAGACCCTTGAGTTACGAACCGTTTACCATACGAACATTTCGGGTTACAAACGATCTTTCTCAACTTAACGTACGAACAAATTTTGGATTACGAACCGAAATTCGCAAAACACGTGACGTCACGAACAAGTTGACCCCGACCGTCTCTCTCTCTATATACAGTGTATCACAAAAGTGAGTACACCCCTCACATTTCTGCAAATATTTCATTATATCTTTTCATGGGACAACACTATAGACATGAAACTTGGATATAACTTAGAGTAGTCTGTGTACAGCTTGTATAGCAGTGTAGATTTACTGTCTTCTGAAAATAACTCAACACACAGCCATTAATGTCTAAATGGCTGGCAACATAAGTGAGTACACCCCACAGTGAACATGTCCAAATTGTGCCCAAAGTGTCAATATTTTGTGTGACCACCATTATTATCCAGCACTGCCTTAACCCTCCTGGGCATGGAATTCACCAGAGCTGCACAGGTTGCTACTGGAATCCTCTTCCACTCCTCCATGATGACATCATGGAGCTGGTGGATGTTAGACACCTTGAACTCCTCCACCTTCCACTTGAGGATGCGCCACAGGTGCTCAATTGGGTTTAGTCCATCACCTTTACCTTCAGCTTCCTCAGCAAGGCAGTTGTCATCTTGGAGGTTGTGTTTGGGGTCGTTATCCTGTTGGAAAACTGCCATGAGGCCCAGTTTTCGAAGGGAGGGGATCATGCTCTGTTTCAGAATGTCACAGTACATGTTGGAATTCATGTTTCCCTCAATGAACCGCAGCTCCCCAGTGCCAGCAACACTCATGCAGCCCAAGACCATGATGCTACCACCACCATGCTTGACTGTAGGCAAGATACAGTTGTCTTGGTACTTCTCACCAGGGCGCCGCCACACATGCTGGACACCATCTGAGCCAAACAATTTATCTTGGTCTCGTCTGACCACAGGGCATGCCAGTAATCCATGTTCTCTGACTGCTTGTCTTCAGCAAACTGTTTGCGGGCTTTCTTGTGCGTCAGCTTCCTTCTGGGATGACGACCATGCAGACCGAGTTGATGCAGTGTGCGGCGTATGGTCTGAGCACTGACAGGCTGACCTCCCACGTCTTCAACCTCTGCAGCAATGCTGGCAGCACTCATGTGTCTATTTTTTAAAGCCAACCTCTGGATATGACGCCGAACACGTGGACTCAACTTCTTTGGTCGACCCTGGCGAAGCCTGTTCCGAGTGGAACCTGTCCTGGAAAACCGCTGTATGACCTTGGCCACCATGCTGTAGCTCAGTTTCAGGGTGTTAGCAATCTTCTTATAGCCCAGGCCATCTTTGTGGAGAGCAACAATTCTATTTCTCACATCCTCAGAGAGTTCTTTGCCATGAGGTGCCATGTTGAATTTCCAGTGGCCAGTATGAGAGAATTGTACCCAAAACACCAAATTTAACAGCCCTGCTCCCCATTTACACCTGGGACCTTGACACATGACACCAGGGAGGGACAACGACACATTTGGGCACAATTTGGACATGTTCACTGTGGGGTGTACTCACTTATGTTGCCAGCTATTTAGACATAAATGGCTGTGTGTTGAGTTATTTTCAGAAGACAGTAAATCTACACTGCTATACAAGTTGTACACTGACTACTCTAAGTTATATCCAAGGTTCATGTCTATAGTGTTGTCCCATGAAAAGATATAATGAAATATTTGCAGAAATGTGAGGGGTGTACTCACTTTTGTGATACACTGTATACTGTATATATATTTACAGTGAGCGAACATTCGGACAGCGGACGGTGTTTTTCCAGTGTTTACTTTATAGTTGTAAAATTCTATATTAAAATGTCCCCAAAGAAGCTGCAGAGGAAGCGCAGTGATGAGAAAATGAAAAAATCTTCATAATTTTTATAATTACTCCTGCCAGTAGCTGTCACTGTGTATCAGATAGCGGGGACAATAAGTGAGAGAGAACGAACATTTTGACTTAAGAACAGCCCTTCGGAACCAATTAAATTCATAAGTCAAGGGTCTACTGTACTCTTAAAGAAAAATAATGCAAAAAAACTATAAAGCCAGATCAACTTCACTTTTACGTTTGTAACCAACTGATGCTTATGGGGTGGTATGAAGGATGGTAGTTGGGTAAGTAGGTAGGTAGGTAGGGAGGTAGGGAGGTAGGTAAGTAGGTAGGTAGGTAGGTAGGTAGGGAGGTAGGTAGGTCTATAGGTGGGTAGGTAGGTAGGTAGGTAGGTAGGTAGGTAGGTAGGTAGGTAGGTAGATAGGAAGGAAGGCAGGTTTACTCCTGTCACATGTAAGATCAAAGTGTTGTTAGAAACAGTCAAAAGCAACAAGAAATGTCAATGGAAGAAGTAGACTTCCATTCCATCCTTTTAATCCAGGAATGTTAAGAGTTATAGTCCCAAATTGTATTAACTGAATGTCCATCTAAAGACTTTTCAGTATAGTATTGTAACTAACAATATTTATATGGAGTTAAAGAATATATCTGCCCAGTGTAGATATATCTTGGGGACTATATTACTGCATTAAAGAAAAATTAAAAAAGGGTGTAAAAAGAATTTAAAGTTTCTGTAATTAATATAACCACAGAACATGAATATTTCAGAAAACCCTTGCCAGTAAACACAGTTCATTGCTGCATCTACGAATGCAAGTAAAGACTCTAGTACACACACAAGCCTTTGCCTTTTGCAAATTATTGCTGTTTTTCTGAGGTACCAAGTTTTTTGAAATTTGGTCTGTATTATATTCGTGCATCAGGTAGCGTGGGCACATACAGCACCAGTGTCCTGGCAAACTGAATTTACGTTCTTCAAGTAACCTGGTTTTCTTTCACCTCTAAAAAATGGATTGACTGCTCTTAACTGTCTCAAAGAGTAAGTAAGCCCTGCAATGGGTTGGCTCAACTGTCAACATTTACTAGCATGATTGTCACTTATTTAATCAGAACTCTTCTGGGAAGGCTTTCCACAAGGTTTAGGAGTGTGTTTATGGGAATTTTTGACCATTCTTCCAGAAGCGCATTTGTGAGGTCAGACACTGATGTTGGACGAGAAGGCCTGGCTCGCAGTCTCCACTCTAATTCATCCCAAACGTGTTCTATCGAGTTGAGGTCATGACTCTGTGCAGGCCAGTCAAGTTCGTCCACACCAAACTCGCTCATCCATGTCTTTATGGACCTTGCTTTGTGCACTGGTGCGCAGTCATGTTGGAACAGGAAGGGGCCATCCCCAAACTGTTCCTACAAAGTCGGGAGCATGAAATTGTCCAAAATCTCTTGATATGCTGAAGCATTAAGAGTTCCTTTCACTGGAACTAAGGGGCCGAGCCCAACTCCTGAAAGACAACCCCACACCATAATCCCCCCTCCACCAAACATTACACTTGGCACAATGCAGTCAGACAAGTACCGTTCTCCTGGCAACCGCCAAACCCAGTCTCGTCTATCAGATTGCCAGACGGAGAAGCGTGATTCATCACTCCAGAGAACACGTCTCCACCGCTCTAGAGTCCAGTGGTGGAGTGCTTTACACCACTGCATCCGACGCTTTGCATTGCACTTGGTGATGTAAGGATTGGATGCAGCTGCTCTGCCATGGAAACCCATTCCATGAAGCTCTCTACGCACTGTTCTTGAGATAATCTGAAGGCCACATGAAGTTTGGAGGTCTGTAGCAATTAACTCTGCAGAAAGTTGATGACCTCTGCGCACTATACGCCTCAGCATCCGCTGACCCCGCCATTTTACGTGGCCTAACACTTGGTGGCTGAGTTGCTGTCGTTCCCAATCACTTCCACTTTGTTATAATACCACTGACAGTTGACTGTGGAATATTTAGTAGTGAGGAAATTTCATGAATGGACTTGCACAGGTGGCATCCTATCACTATACCACACTGGAATTCACTGAGCTCCTGAGAGCGACCCATTCTTTCACAAGTGTTTGTAGAAGCAGTCTGCATGCCTAGGTGCTTGGTTTTATACACCTGTGGCCATGGAAGTGATTGGAATACCTGAATTCAATTATTTGGATGGGTGAGTGAATACTTTTGGCAACATAGTGTATCTAGAGACTATAATGAAACCCACTATCATAGTCATCATAGTGACTGCACAACATAGCCCACACTCAGAGCAACAACTCAGGAAAGGCCCCAGTCGAGTGCCTCTGAAATATTTTAATCTGCAAGCAACCCAGTACCTTTCAAAACAGGCCATGTGAAGTCAGGTGCACTTAATTAGTGCTGGGACAGCGATGTGACCGATAATACGAACAGACAGAGAAGCCGAAGCCGAAGAGAAAACAGAGGAAAACAGTATGGTGAAGCAAATGATGCATTAAGGGCAGAACCGAACGGTTGGATAAAGAAAGATCAACCTGTCTGGGATTCCTCAGGTTTGTAGGGATAGAAACCAAAAACGGTATTGTCATAGCCTCTTGTGTCTTGCATGCTGGGCACCACTGTTCAAAATGAAAGAAGAAAACAGTGTCAGTCAAATGCACATAGTAAAAAAGACCCAAAACGTTCTATTGTAATAAGTAATGATTCCAACATTGCACAGTAAATACTTCATTATGTTATAAGTGTGTACATAGCACTGATTTGTTTTTTTTCCAGAAGCCAGTTTATCAGATTTCAACTATAGAGGGGTACGCTCAGAGTGATTCAGCAGATTCCTCTTGCATTGTAACAGCTAAAAGTTTACTATCTACTGTGATGTAATAGAGACGACATCTCACATACACCGTAACATAACATTAAAACCACCTCCTTGTTTCTACACACATTGTCCAGTTTATCGGCTTCACTTACCATACAGAAGCACTTTGTAGTACTACAATTAGCCCCCTTTCATGCTGTTCTTCAATGGTCAGGACTCTCCCAGGACCACTACAGAGTAGGTATTATTTGGGTGGTGGATCATTCTCAGCACTGCAGTGACACTGACTGTGACACTGGTGTGTCAGTGTGTGTTCTGCTTGTATGAGTGGATAAGACACAGCAATGCCGATGGAGTTTTTAAACACCTCACTGTCACTGCTGGACTGAGAATAGTCCACCAACCAAAAATATCCAGCCAAAAGCGCCCCGTAAGCAGCGTCCTGTGACCATTGATGAAGGTCTAGAAGATGACCAACTCAAACACCAGCAATAGATAAGCTATCAGCTCTGACTTTGCATCTGCAAGGTGGACCAACTAGGTAGGAGTGTCTAATAGAGTGGACAGTGAGTGGACACGGTATTTAAAAACTCCAGCAGCGCTGCTGTGTCTTATCCACTCATACCAGCACAACACACACTAACACACCACCACCATGTCAGTGTCACTGCAGTGCTGAGAATGATCCACCACCTAAATAATACCTGCTGACGATTGAAGAACAGGGTAAAAGCAGGCATGTAGTATATAGAGAAATAGATGGACTACAGTCAGTAATTGTTGAACTACAAAGTGCTTCTATATGGTAAGTGGAGCTGATCAAATGGACAGTGAGTGTAGAAACAAGGAGGTGGTTTTAATGTTATGGCTGATCAGTGTATTCCAACACATAAATCTTTTAACTTGCACAAGGTGGGTTCATATGCGGTTCAGCTTTGTGCACGGAGAGCCACACCCTGATCAACGCATCATTCCTCGACTCTGTGCAGGCGCCATCAACCAGCCAGCAGAGATCATTGCATCAGTTATGCAGTCCCTATACAATCTCCCACCCTGTATGAACTACAGCCAGTTGTTGTTCATGTAGGCGCCCAGTCCGGCCGGATGGTAGAGCTGTCAGCTCTGGTGTGCTAGCATGTTTTACCACTGCGCCACCTGAGCGCCTAGATGTCCTGTTTTTGACTCACAGCATATATTTCTAACCAGTTCATCCTGCTCAAAATAAAGAAACAAAAAATTATTGAAAGGCCCTGGACAGCATGGCACACATTCACTCGCCCACACTTAAGGGCAATTTAGAGATTAAAGCATAACCTGAAGCACTGTAAGTACATATACGTGTGCTTTAAAACCATTATTAAACTGAATACTAAAACATTGCAGGTTTATAGGAAGCTCTGAATAGCTGGAATGTGTTGTGAGCGTGAGTGAAGTAGGCATGTACCCTGGGGGCTGTAGCAGGGCTGGTTGTTGCAGTTCTCCACATTAGTAGGTTTGGGAAAGGCGCCGCAGAGTTCCTGCCCGTAAAGGTTCCTCAGTGTGTCTGAACAGATCACCTGCCGCTCCCGAAGCCCCGAGCCACAGCTCTTAGAGCACTGATTCAAGCGAAACAGAGAAAGACACAAGGAGAGACAATTTAACTGCAAATCCATACTGAAAAAGGCATTTTTATTTGGTCATCTGACCCACTTAACATATAAGATTGAGTTTTTAAGCAGTGTTTCCACCCACACCAATGTCAACCCTAACCCTAACCGTATTGCAACCTCGTTAGTCAATGTCACATTTTTGTTGTACTGTGTTCTTTGTACTTGGCCTTAGCAATATGCCAGATGCTTTGTTTATACTGTATATTCATGTCTTCCATGTTGCATGACAGATACCAGTTTAGGTTGGTAACGTCTAACAAACCCATAAACTTATCTACCTTCTTTTGAGCTGCAAAATCATTAGGCAAGTCCTACCCACCCAAAACAAAAATATCAGCCTGTGTAGGCCAAGAACGCAACTTGGAACCAGAAAGCAGTACATAAATTCTATGCAGAAATGCTGGCATGTTCTCTGGGCACATGTTCACCTCAGATGGATCAAAACACACCGAGAAAAAAGTTAATGAAAATCAATAATTCATTTATTGTTTGTTTTACCACCACTGTATCCTACTTAGAGTCACACTGGGTACAATTCACTGGGCGAAAGCCAGAAAACACAGGGTTAGGGTTAAACACACACTTACATTAACACCCTAATGAAAACCACTCACTCACTCACGTTCTTAACCGCTTATCCAATCAGGGACGCGGGTTGGGGAAGGGGGGGTGGATGCTGGAGCCTATCCCAGCTTTTCAATGGGCGCAAGGCACACAGTAACACCCTGGACGGAGCAAACACATATACACACACACACACCCATTCACTTATAGGGCAATTCAGTGTCTCCAATTAACCTGACTGCATGTTTTTGGACTGTGGGAGGAAACCGGAGCTCCCGGAGGAAACCCACGCAGACACGGGGATCGAACCCAGGACCTTCTTGCTGTGAGGCGACAGTGCTACCCACCGAGCCACCGTGCCGTTCTAATGAAAACCAATACAAAGTTATTCCGACTGATAACCTGACAAATATGGTTAAACATTACTACCCTGACAGGAGTGCGCCCTTACAGTGTGACCATGCCCAATCCATAAGGCACAAGCCATACGACAGTTCCATCCCCAATTACTGGCAACCCTGGTATGGATGAGTTAATGGGTTTTAAAAAATTCACCCTTTAGTTACAGAATATATTATTAATTTTATAACAACTAGGGATGTAATTATAAACTCTACCCACGGTGTGATGCGATTCACAATACTGGGTTCACGATACGATTTTTTCCAGATTTTTTTAACTGAAATTGAAGACAAATTATGACAAAGTTTTCTTTTATCATTTCTTTTAAAAAAGAAATTTATCTAAATAATAAATGCCCTTTTATTTCTGAGGTAGGTACCAACTATGCAAAACAATTTTGAATTAAGCCCAATTTGGCTAAAAGATTCCAAATTTGGCAACCAGGCACATAGCACCAGTGACGTCAACCAGGCGAGGTGTATAGCGTCAGTGCCCTCTGCTGTTTAAAGTGAATATTGATATATACAGGTCAAATCAATTTGAATCGTGGAATTTTTGAATCAGTTATTATCGGTACATCCCAATAACAACAGAACATGTGACAGTCATTGGCACCCCTGCATTTAATACTTTGTACAACCTCACTTTGCCAGCACTTAGTCTTTTCTTATAACATAAGGTAAGAGAATACAAAGCCAGGAATTTAAAACTATTCCTCTTTATTTAATCTATCCAGATCCATCCAGGGTCCAAGGTCCTCTCTTGTGCACTTTTCTTAGCTCATCCCACAAGTATTATGTGGGGTTTAGATCAGGGGAGTGAGATGGCCATAGCAAGGGCTTGATTTTGTGTCTAGTAAACCATATTTTGTTCATCTGGACATGGTTTGAATCACTGTCCTGCTGGAAGACCCCACCTTGACCCAATTTTATTTCTTGGCAGAGATAGACAGGTTTAGCTTTGATGATGTCATGTACTCTAACACAGATTCCAGGGCTGTTGAAAGGAAAGCTGCCCTTGAGTGTTTTTGCCAAAAAAGCTCAATTTTTCAAAAGTCCAGGAGCTTATGTATGATTATTTTCCTGCCAAGCCCGCCATACAATCTGTTGGCACAGAGACAGAAGATATTTCTCTCAAACAGTGATCATCTGTAATTTTATCCTCCACACTGTGCGTTTGCACAAAACAAACTTGGGTCCTCGTCTAGGCAAGTTTGTCACCATTCAAGCTGATTGGAAATTTTAATTAATGATAACTGTAGATGTATTGGCTAAGTGGGTAGCACTTTCGCCTCACAGCAAGAAGGTCCTGGGTTATCGCCGCTCAGGTGGCGCAGCGGTAAAGTACGCTAGCTCACCAGAGTTGGGTATCCGGATACATTGTATCGAATGCGAAAAGAAAAATGCGAAAAGGGTCGAATCAGTATAGAGGACGCATTCAGGAAAAAAATAGATAATAAAAAAAAACTAAAAAAGAAGGTCCTGGGTTCGCTCCCACAGTCCAAAAACATGCAGTCAGGTTAATTGGAGACACTGAATTGAATGGGTGTGTGTGTATATGTATGTGCGTCTGCCCTGCGATTGACTGGTGTTGTTACTGTTCAGGGTGTTACTGTGTGCCTTGCGCCCATTGAAAAGCCATGACCCTGATTGGATAAGCGGTTAAGAAAGTGAGTGAGTGTAGATATGGGCAGTGTCATGGTGGCTGTATATGGTTTGAGAATGGATAGATAGGAAATTAGAGAATGAAAATAATGTAAGCCATATGCTGTGGTATTTGCAGTCACCAGAACACAATCCAGTTAAACACTCTGTCTGTCTGAAAACCGTTTGAGCTGTCTAGGAAGAGAGAATTCCAATAAGACGTTAAACTTATAAGGCAGATTATTTAGACGCACTGCTTAGACAGTGATTACATCACTGCAGTTTTTGCTTACTAAGCTAAGACAGTTAGCCTTAGGCCATTTAAACGTATGTGCTGAGGTGACACAAGCTAACATCTCCCTCCGTGTACCAAAAACGATTAAATTGTCACTGACAAGCCTGAATTTTCAAATAAATGACACTTGTACACATTTATACAAAATAAAAATAAATGAGAATTTATTTACATTTAAGAAGAAATCATATTTGTAATTTATTTATTTATTTATAACAGGCCAATCGTTGTTCACATAGCCGCTCGGCCTCAGCCGGAAGGCAGAGCCGAGATTCGATACGATGTATTCGAGATCTCAGCTCTGGTGAACAGCGTGTGTTTTACCGCTGCGCCACCTGAGCGGCCTATGTTTGTCATTTTTAGTGCCGCACTGAACGCTGGGATTGCCTTCACCGCTAAGGAAGTACTGAATGCTCCTTTGTTATTCAGTCAGAATATCGCTCAGAATTAAGGCACCTCAGTAGGCAGCATTTCAATTCTTCTCTGGAGTACGCATAGGTCGCTGCATATGTAGAGAGCAGCATAAACAGCCATTTTTTCTTCTAAACTACTCTCTACATCTGATAGACGTTGTACAGTTTAACTCACCAGCCCCCAATCACCAATGTGCCAAGCAATCCGGGTTGTACAGACAGACATCTGACAGACCTGCGTGCTGGGTGGCTTTGGGAAACCGGCACACATGTAATCTGCCAAAAGTGCTCCGCTTGAATCCATACAGATGATGTCCCTCGTCTGTTCTCCAGAGCCACACGTCACAGAGCACTGCACAAACACACGGAGCATTTATAGTTCAAATCAGATGTTTACAAAGAACTGATCTGCCATAACATTAAAAAGACCTCCTTGTTTCTACACTCACTGTCCAATTTATCAGCTCCACTTACCATATAGAAGCACTTAGTAGTTCTACAATTACTGACCGTAGTCCATCTATTTCTCTACATACCTTTTTAGCCTGGTTTTACCCTGTTCTTCAATAGTCAGGACCCCCCACAGGACCACCACAGAGCAGGTATTATTTAGGTGGTGGATCATTCTCAGCACTGCAGTGACGCTGACATGGTGGTGGTGTGTTAGTGTGTGTTGTGCTGGTATGAGTGGATCAGACACAGCAGCGCTGCTGGAGTTTTTAAATACTGTGTCCACTCACTGTCCACTCTATTAGACACTCCTACCTAGTTGGTCCACCTTGTAGATGTAAAGTCAGAGACGATCGCTCATCTGTTGCTGCTGTTTGAGTTGGTCATCTTTTAGACCTTCATCAGTGGACACAGGACGCTGCCCACGGGGCGCTGTTGTCTGGATATTTTTGGTTGCTGGACTATTCTCAGTCCAGCAGTGACAGTGAAGTGTTTAAAAACTCATACCAGCACAACACACACTAACACACCAGCACCATGTCAGTGTCACTGCAGTGCTAAGATCATCCACCACCTAAATAATACCTGCTCTGTGGTGGTCCTGACCACTAAAGAACAGCATATTAAAGCAGGTTAAAAAAGTATGCAGAGGAACCGATGGACTACAGTCAGTAATTGTAGAACTACAAAGTGCTTCTATACGGTAAGTGGAGCTGATCAAATGGACAGTGAGTGTAGAAACAAGGAGGTGGTTTTACTGTTATGGCTGATCAGTGTATCTATTCCTGAAAATCGTAGAGTAGATTTCACCTCAGGTAAAACAGGTGGTTTACCTGGCTCCAGGCAGACACGCTGTACTTAGCACACTGCTGCATGTTGCAGTTCTGCTGGCTAACGGGTCTGAGAGAGTACGTCTCACACAGCGAGTCCTCCACCACCCGCTTTCCAGTGGCATCATGAGACATGCACTCTACCCGGCGCGTCTGAATGCCTCCACCACACGTGACCGAGCACTGGTTCCACTCACCGACATTCAAGCTGCCATACACACATTAAAACCAAAGTAATGTTAGCACAAGGATCAAGGTCACACGTCAGAGAGTCAGGGTGTAATCTGCGCTCCACCCAAAGCTCCGCCAACACATGCAGCTCCTACAGATCCACCTCGAAAATAACCCCAAATCTATCCCAAAGCAGGAACACACACCTCAACACCATGTAATCAGATAGTTTAAAAGAATTGTCTGGTGATTTGTCTGGTGATAGCATCTGAGCTAATAATCCAGAATAGAATAGAATAGAATTCCTTTACATAGAGATATATACATATACAGATATACTGTACAGTACAATGAAATTCTTTCTTTGCATATCCCAGCTTGTCTGGAAGCTGGGGTCAGAGCACAGGGTCAGCCATTGTACAGCAACCCTTGGAGCAAAGATGGTTAAAAACCTTGCTCAAGGACCCAACAGTGGCTGCATGGCAGAGCTGGGATTCGGACTCTCAACATTTCAGTTGATAGCCCAAAACTCAACCCACTAGACTACCAGTGTCCCTGTCAATTTAATATACACTAAAATCTTTACTCAGATGTTATTTATAATCGACGTCTAATGCCAAGTTCACACTACACGACTTTTCAAGTCGTCAGGTCGCTGTACAGTTCACACTACACGACTGGATCACTTGTAATCGGGAGTCTTTAAGTCGGTGTGGCTTTCAGACTACACGACTGATCGGCGATAGGGAGTTTAACACTACATGATCTATCACCAACTGGAATTGCAAGCAAGCTTCTCTGGTCTCCCAAACTACGTTTTGTCACGAAAACAAACACGAGAAGTGATGAGGGGGTTAATGAAACCACGAGCGATCAAAGTTTGTGTGCTGATGTGCAGCGTAAAATCAAGAAGAAAGAATAAATGAATGAGTGGATTGGGCTACGTAGCCAGCAGGGATTATTTGTTCTATAGTGAGTTGGAGGTTAATAAATATTTTAATAATGTTATGTTTTGAAGAGAACGATAAGGTCAGAAATACTGTAAAACTTGTATGTGTGCAAATGTATTCTGATATAAACTATATTATGCCCCTGTCCCACGTTTTACAACTCCTCCCCTGCGTTTCCCCTCACACTGTATCTTGCGTTCTCATTGGCTGTAGTTCAACATAGCACTCATTGCCAGTTGGGCAACTCAGATCCAGATATTTGACATGCTAGATATATTTCTTCAGTCGCCGAGCGCTTGGCGAGCCGCTCGGATCGAGTTGTTGGGTAGTTCACACATAGTGATTGAGAGCCGAGTTTCGATCGCCGAGCAAACGCCGAGTTGCTCCCGAGTCGGCAAATCTAGCGCCGACCAGTCGGCGAGCGAAAATCAGGGCAAACATCGTGTAGTGTAAACTAGGCATAAGAACAGTTCAGAGAATCAATAAATGTCTAAAATTCACAACAACTCACAACTCTGTATTGACACTGTATTGACTCCTAAGGTGAAGATAACCAATATAACATCCTTCACTCATTTTAGTAGGCTTTTCACAAGATTTCGGAATGTGTCTTCTGTTTTTATGGTGTTTTGCACTGATTTGAGGTCTTCTATTGACCTTCTATTGTTGCCAGAAAGTTTAAAGCATATATAGAATTTTATACAGATTGTAGAAAGGGGTGTGCTTGAGACACCTTAACTGAGCAAATGCTTCAAAAAGGTTAAAAGCAAAGTTTAATGATAAATTTTTATTAAAGATTTTTATTAAAAGGTAACCAATTGGCCGCTCAGGTGGTGCAGCGGTAAAATACACTAGCACACCAGAACTGGGATTTCAAATACACTGTATCGAATCTCAGCTCTGCCATCCGGCTGGGCTGGGCAGCTATATGAACAACGTTTGGCTGTTGTTTAGACATCCAGGTAGGGAGCCGGATAGGGATCTCATAACTGATGCAATTACGACCTCTGCTGGCTGATTGATGGCGTCTGCACAGAGTAGATGAATAATGCTGATCAGGGTGTGGCTCTTAGTGCACAAGGCTGATCGACATATGAACTCGCCTCGTGCAGGTGAAAAGATGCAGTCGGGTACTGCTCGTGTGTTGGAGGGGGCGTGTGTCTGTTCGCTCTCCTCAATCAGGGGCAGGGGTTAAAAATGGGGAGAAAAGGGGTCTTGTTGTCTTGAAATGCTATATTTCACACCAAAGCTTTACAAACATTCAAAAGATGAAACAATGAAAGATTAAATTTTTAATGCCAAGAAATCTCACCACCCAAAATACAAACTTGACATTCACAGTCAAGTTTAGCACCACTATGACCAGCACTAAAAGAAGTAGTTTTATTATAGCATACAGACAACAGTCCAGCTCAGAGCTTCAGAACTTCAAAAAGTTACACCCAGGTCAAAGATATGACTCGTAACAGACAGATTAGGTAATTATAAGGGACGAGAACCAGCACTGCTCCCTCTGTAACTCATTTTTCAGGAAAATATAGTGAGCAGGATCCAGAGACTAAATGTAAAGCTTTGAGCTGGACAGTTGCCCCCAGCCTTGGTTCATCTCCACATGTGGAAGAACAGGCCAAAAGCAACGACTGTCTAAGACTCATCTAACACTGTATTAATAACAGACATCAGTACAGACTGAACTCAAACACATCACTGACGTATGTACATAAATTATGATCATGTGTGTCATCCGGAATAAAATTATGAAACCTCGCCCTGTGTTCACACAAGTAGTGATATGATGTATATGGAACGATGCATATGGAAATCATTACTTTTCACAGTGGGGATTTAATGTTTCCACAATGTGGCTGGAACTGGTACAAAAATAAAGTAAAAGTTACTTATTGGAGTATGGAGATGAGTGGAAGCAGATGAGTGTCCGAGTAAACTGTTTTTCTTCATTTTACAATAGCAATAAATTATCCAGCGCAGCTGGAAAACACACCCTAGAACACCAGAGCTGGGATCTCGAATACATCGTATCGACTGTCAGCTCTGCCATCTGGCTGGGCTGAGTGGCCACATGAACAACGATTGCCTGTTTTTCATATAGGGGTGGGGTATTAAGCAGGATAGGGACTCCTCGTAACTGATGCAACTACGACCTCTGATGGCTGATTGATGGCTCCTGCACAGAGGCAAGGAAAGAGTGCGTTAATCAGGGTGTGTCTCTCCGTACACAAGGCTGATTCGCATATATGTGTAGGTGACAAAATGCATACGGCTGCTGCCCACATTTTGGGGGGGCGAGGGTTAGCTTTGTTCTCCTCAAATTAGAGCGGGGGTCGGCATTAGTGGAGAGAAGGCGTGACACAATCAGGCAATTGGACGCACTAAAAAGTTGGGAGAAAATGCATTTAAAAAAAATAAATAAATAAATTATCCATTAGTTAACATGTCTAAAAATCTTTGAAAAAATGCAGTAGGTGCTATTTTCAACATCTATTTGGATATTCCAGTGATGGGATTCTGAACTCCCAGAGTTCGAATCTCTGCCCTGCTACCAGTTGGCTGGGCGCCCCCTAGCAGGCACAATTGGTAGTGTGAGGCGCCTGTACATAAGTGGAGGTCTCAAGCGCGACTGTGCACTCATTGGAGGGAGCGTGTTTTAAGAGAATATACCCCCCTCGAAAGCAAACAGGGTCCCCAGTAGATGAAGACTAATTGGCTGTGTTAAAAATTGGGAGCAAAAGGGAGAAAATCCATTAAAAAAAATACAACCCCAAATCAGAAAAAGTTGGGACAGCTTAGAAAACGCAAATCATAAAAAAACACAGAGTTTCTTACATTTACTTTGACTTTTATTTGATTGCAGACAGGATGAACCTGAGATATTTCATGTTTTATCTGCTCAACTTCATTTCATTTATTAATAAACATCCATTACTGCATTTCAGGCCTGCAACACATTCCCGTCTGAAAGATTGAAAGCTTGCACCCTTGGCCTTTACACACTAAAATTCCTGCGGATTCTTTGAATGGTTTAATGATATTATGCACTGTAGAGGGAGAAATATGCAAATCTCTTCAAATCTTTCTTTGAGGTACATTGCTTTTAAACATTTCAATCATTTTCTCACACATTTGTTGACAAACTGGAGATCCTCTGATCATCTTTGCTCATCAAAGACTTTCCTGGATGCTGCTTTTGTACCAAACCCTGATTACAATCACCTGTTAACATCACCTGTTTGGAATCACATCATTTTTTAATTTTTTCACCTTATTACAAGCCCTAAATTGCCCCCGTCCCAACTTTTTTTTGGAATGTGTTATATCTCAGAACATGAAATATCTCAGGTTCAAACTGTCTGCAATCAAATAAAAGTCAAAGTAAATGTAAGGAACACTGCATTTTTATTTTATTTGCATTTTCCATACTGTCCCAACTTTTTCTGATTCAGGGTTGTAGATAATTCACTACTAATGTGAACACAGGATTAGAATGCTAAATTCTGACATGATGTAAAAAGTACAGTGTGGAGAATGTGTACAGGTCAGGTCTAGGGTTAACCCCAAACTTTGAGGGATATTTTTACTAAGAAAGGTTTGAACATGGTATGAAATAAACGTCACTGCACAGATTTGAGAGTGGTACAGAGGAGGTATAAAGTTACTCCACCAAATTCTTTGAACTCATCAATCACTAGTGATTTCGCCCTGTCCTTGAAATTAGGACATCAAAGATAATATGTTCTTTGAACTTTCTTTGGGAATCTAATATCTATCCTCTTGAACTTCCTTTGGGACTCTAAGATCATCTCAGTGCTTGTGTTTGAGGTCATGCTTTCATGCCCTGAGCATTATCAGGCTGGGTTACCTGTACACCTGAACATAGAGACGTGTTGTTTCCCTGGATGTCCACATTTGCGCTTGGTACACATACGAGATCCTTATAGAACAGAGTTTTCAGAAGCAGTGGGCATTAATCAAACAGCCCCAATTAATCAAAACACAGCTGTAACAAGTTAACATCTGTACTGCATATGTAAAAGTGCCCCTGAACTGAAATTTGCAGTGTTTCTATTTATATAAACATAAATGATTAATGCTAGTGTTATTGTCATTGCTACAGGTCTTCCTGTAAATCTAAATTTAGTTTTTCATATTGCTTGAGTATTATTAATTGTGCATTTATAAGTGCCTTTAGATTAAACCTTCAGATTCATGTTTATTTTCTGTTCTGGTTAGGGTCACAGCAGATCCAGTTTCCCTAGAATCACTAGACGCAATGCAATGACACATTCGGACATCGAGGGGTCTCGGCCATCCCCCTAATTTCTCTGACATAGACAGTTATGTCTGTATGCAGATGACCTGCTGGCTGATAGCAATGCTCAAACCATGCATCCCAGCGGTAGGGGCTGGTGCAAATTACTGCTGCACCACACAAGCGCCCAATATTAAATATTTTACTTTTTTTTCTATTTTATTTATGCATTTTCTTCCCAATTTAGCATAGTCAATTTGTCTTCCGCTGCTGGGGGATCCCTGATTGCAGTTGGGGTGTATATATGGCTGCTCCTCCGACCCGCGTGCAGCCCTTAACGGAACCCTTTTTTCACCTATACACTCTGCACAGGTGCCTCTCTATCTGCCAGTCAGGGTCCTTACACAGCGTTTAAAGACCCCACCCACATAGTCCGGTCATCCCGCCCTAGCAGAACCGTGTCTGCTGCACTGGCAATTATGTCCGCTAGATGGCGCCCAGCCGACCGGTGGCAACGTCGAGTTTCAAACAGAGGAGTTCAGAATCTCTGCATTGGTGTGCTAGTGGAATTTCCCTTTATATTACATTACACTCATCAAGCACTTTATCAGCTACACCTACCTAAGCAATGCCTACCAAACAGATACACTTTGTATGGAATATGTAGCCTATAAGCACTCATTGTAGGTATAAAGATTAAATGTGTTAGGCTGATTTCACATGATCAGCATTTAGCACTCCATTTACAAAGAGGCTGGGCGCATGTTGGCGCTTACCTGTCATCAGAACCTTTATCCAGCCACTATAAATTTTACGCCCACCTACAGAAATCCCAATAAATTACCAAAATTCAGTCTATAAATAGCTACAGAGGGCACCGAGGTGGTGCAGCGGGATATTCCGCTACCACACCAGTGCCGAGATTCTGAACTCCTCAGTTCGAAACTCGGCGTTGCCACCGGTCGGCTGGGCGCCATCTAGCGGACATAATTGGCAGGGCCTGCAAGAAGGGATGACCGGAATATGTGGACGGGGTCTTCAATTGCTGTGTAAGGACACTGATTGGCGGATAGAGGATCTATCTATAGTATTATCAACTTTTTAGTTCAGGGGCACTTTGATAACTACAAAACATATATAATGGCAGATATGTACTGTCAATTCCACAGTACCATAAATATAGATTAATACAGACTAATATTATACTATTACTTTATTTTAGCATCACAAATGCTTACGTACCTTTTAGTTAGAGGACACTGTTGCTCATTGCATGTTTGGTTATTAAAAGGGCGAGCCCTGTTCTCACACATATAATCAGGGTACGCCTCATTATCAATAGTGCAGAAGACCAGACGAGTCTGGTAACCTGTTCATAAAAGTAATATATGATGGAAAACATTTTAGATAAACCATATTGAAAGCAGTTGTAAGATCTGATATCAAATGTTCTCTATTAATCTTATGCTTGGCTTAAATTTTGATACTAACCAGACCCGCATTCCTTGCTGCAGGAGGACCAGGAGCCATAGCTCCAATATTGGCCCTCTCTGGGACGACCATCAGGGAGGTAATACTCATACTCTACTCCCTGGTTTAGCTCCTGAGAAATTAGCTGAATGAAGGCAAACAAACAACAGATTAAACCATGTGCTCTGCGTCGGGGCTGGCAAAAAAAGCAAGAACTAGATATAGATTAGATTAGATTACAGATAGATGGATGGATGGGTGGACGGACGGACGGACGGACGGACAGACAGACAGACAGACAGACAGACAGACAGACAGACAGACAGACAGACAGACAGACAGATAGATAGATAGATAGATACAGTGGGGCCAAAAAGTATTTAGTCAGCCACTGATTGTGCAGGTTCTCCTACTTAGAAAGATGAGAGAGGTCTGTAATTTTCATCATAGGTACACTTCAACTATGAGAGACAAAATGAGAAAAAAAAATCCAGGAAATGCCATTGTAGGATTTTTAAAGAATTTATTTGTAAATTATGGTGGAAAATAAGTATTTGGTCACCCACAAACAAGCAAGATTTCTGGCTCTCACAAACCTGTAACTTCTTCTTTAAGAAGCTCTTCTGTCCTCCACTCGTTACCTGTATTAATGGCACCTGTTTGACCTCGTTATCTGTATAAAAGACACCTGTCCACAGCCTCAAACAGTCAGACTACAAACTCAACCATGGCCAAGACCAAAGAACTGTCGAAGGACACCAGGAAGAAAATTGTAGACCTGCACCAGGCTGGGAAGAGTGAATCTACAATAGGCAAGCAGGTTGGTGTGAATAAATCAACTGTGGGAGCAATTGTAAGAAAATGGAAGACATACAAGACCATTGATAATCTCCCTTGATCTGGGGCCCCACGCAAGATCTCATCCCGTGGGGTCAAAATGATCATGAGAACGGTGAGCAAAAATCCCAGAACTACACGGAGGGACCTGATGAATGACCTGCAGAGAGCTGGGACCAAAGTAACAAAGGCTACCATCAGTAACACACTACGCCGAGAAGGACTCAAATCCTGCAGTGCCAGGCGTGTCCCCCTGCTTAAGCCAGTACATGTCCAGGCCCGTCTGAAGTTTGCCAGAGAGCATATGGATGATCCAGAAGAGGATTGGGAGAATATCATGTGGTCAGATGAAACCAAAATGGAACTTTTTGGTAAAAACTCAACTCGTCGTGTTTGGAGGAAGAAGAATGCTGAGTAAACACCATACCTACTGTGAAGCATGGGGGTGGAAACATCATGCTTTGGGGCTGTTTTTCTGCAAAGGGGACAGGACGACTGATCCGTGTCAAGGGAAGAATGAACGGGGCCATGTATCGTGAGATTTTAAGCCAAAACCTCCTTCCATCAGTGAGAGCATTGAAGATGGAACGTGGCTGGGTCTTCCAGCATGACAATGATCCCAAACACACCGCTCGGGCAACGAAGGAGTGGCTCCGTAAAAAGCATTTCAAGGTCCTGGAGTGGCCTAGCCAGTCTCCAGACCTCAACCCCATAGAAAATTTGTGGAGGGGGTTGAAAGTCCGTGTTGCCCAGCGACAGCCCCAAAACATCACTGCTCTAGAGGAGATCTGCATGGAGGAATGGGCCAAAATACCAGCTACAGTGTGTGCAAACCTGGTGAAGACTTACAGGAAACGTTTGACCTCTGTCATTGCCAACAAAGGTTATGTTACAAAGTATTGAATTGAACTTTTGTTACTGACCAAATACTTATTTTCCACCATAATTTACAAATAAATTCTTAAAAAATCCTACAATGTGATTTCCTGGATTTTTTTTTTCTCATTTTGTCTCTCATAGTTGAAGTGTACCTATGATGAAAATTACAGACCTCTCTCATCTTTCTAAGTAGGAGAACTTGCACAATCAGTGGCTGACTAAATACTTTTTGTCCCCACTGTTGATAGATAGATAGATAGACGAGCAATTATTGCTCAAAAAAACTAAATAAATGAAAGGTTAAAATACAAAGAGTTTTGGGGTGCGGAATATTTAGTAGTAGTGTTAGAAATGTCAACGTGTCTGACAGCCCCGGGTAAAATTATGTTATCATAAGTAAGCTGTAGATTAAATATTTCTGAACACGAGATGTGTTCTAGCTCTTTCTCTGGCATTAAGGTTACAAAAGGACAAGTTTATACACATCCAAGTGGAAAAAGAGCTGCATACAAATCTACATGCTTCACAGAAAGTTGAATAATAGTACTGACTTAGTACTATTACTCTACTTAGAAAAACTGTGTAGTACTGTAGTATTTTAGTACTTAGTATACAGAAGTGTTGGACAGTGAGTGTAGAAACAAGGAGGTGGTTTTAATGTTATGGCTGATTGGTGTAAGCTTATTAATTAGCAAAATAGCTGATATAATTCATTTTAAAGGCCCCCAGTGCACATATTTACTTTACATTCACACACATAATATCTTTGACTTTGTCCTTGTGAATACACTGCATGGACAAAAGTATTAGGACACTCCTATATACATTAGTCAAAAGATATTGTGGGCAAAGAGAAAATAAATATATGCACTGAGAGCATATTAACTAATAACAAAACAAAACTGAATGCTTGTTCCCCCTATGGTAGCAGTAGCCAGATAGCTTTCTTGGCTGCACTTTATAGCCAAACATCTGCATTAAGCACTGTGTGGAGCAAGTACAGACAACGACCACAATGACTGACTAAGGCAAAACAACCAAAACTGAAATGCAAACTCCACGGTCTGGTTGAAGCGCCTGTAACAGTGGTGGATGACTCACAGAAGCTTCACATAGCGTGAGTCTCCAGACATGAAGCGGCTCTTTAATAGAGCTCACTGCCGGACAGTGACAAGAAGCGGCAGGTGACTGAACATGTTTAAGAGAAGGTGCGTGATACATTTTTGACTCTCCTAGATACAGAACATTACCCGACCAGCTCTTTGAACGCAAGTACAAATAAACCATGGTTATCATGATTGAGTCGAAAGGTACAAAAAAAATACACTCCATCAACATTAGCTAACTAGCTAAAACCATTTTACTAGTATCTATCTAGCTAAGTAACTAAATAGTAACTAAATAGTAACTAAATATTGGACCACTGGACCACTGTGGTTCTGCATTTTAAACTCTAGCTCTCACCTCAATAATCAATGGCTCAGTGGTCGGTCCACGTCCAGTGATAGTTTCAGGAGATTTTTCACCTTCTGTTCCTCTGTAATAGTAAAGCATGGTTCCAGCAATTGGGGTGCTGCGAGAGAACTCAATTACCCAGTGCCCATTCAGGTAATACTCGCCACGTAAGTTCTTGATGGCTATAAAACATCACAAAAAAATGCTGTTATTTTTTCCAGAACATTCTTTCTTATTTTCCATGACTGGAAATGTAGCCTATAATATTTAATGTGTTCAAGGTTTTTCAGAATGTGTGTGAACCCTTAATAATTGCTGCTGGTAGTGCTGTTACTGCTTCTGCTAATGTTACTACTGCTTTTGAAGAAATATTATTTAAATGTTACTTATTTAAATAATAATAGGGCAGCACAGTGGCTCGGTGGGTAGAACTGTGGCCTCACAGCAAGAAGGTCCTGGGTTTGATCCCCAGGCGGGGCAATCTGGGTCCTTTCTGTGTGGAGTTTGCATGTTCTCCCTGTGTCTGTGTGGGTTTCCTCCAGGAGTTTCCTCCCACAGTCCAAAAACATGCAGTCAGGTTAATTGGAGACATAGGTCCTATAGGTGAATGGGTGTGTATATCTGTGTGTCTGCCCTGCAATAAACTGGCACCCCATCCAGGGTGTTACTGTGTGCCTTGTGCCCATTAAAAAGCTGGGATAGGCTCCAGCACTTCCCCGCGACCTAATTGGATAAGCGGTTAAGAAAGTGAGTGATTGAGCGAGTAAATAATATAAATAAACGTTTACACATTTACCCAGGTAGTTCCGAGTAGGCACAGTTTCACGGATGCGAATGCTGGTAGCACCAGCAGGGATGATGAACATCTGATGGTAACCTAAGAGTCCAAAAGAAAAACATCTGGCCAGTTCGTGCACAGCTAAGCCACGAATCCTCTATTAGAAAGAATAAGCTTATGTTTTACCTTTAGGTAGATCACGCATGGAAAAAGCATTTTTGACACGTTGGCAGGACTGGCCATTTCCCCCACACTGCAGGCAGGGGTCCTCCTGCTGTGCAGAGTCCAGCATGCTATCACAACCCAATTGCTGTAGACGCAACAAAAAAAAAAAAAAAAAAAAAAATCCTTACATTAAATCACATTCAACCACGTGCAGCCCTTAGCGGAACCCTTTATCACCCATGCATTCTGCACAGGCACCTCTCTATCTGACAATCAGGGTCCTTACAAAGCGTTTGAATACCCCACCCACATAGTCCGGTCATCTCGCCCTAGCAGAACCGTGTCTGCTGTAGGCATTGCCAATTATGATCGCTAGATGGTGCTTAGCCGACAGGTGGCAACACCAAGTTTCGAACCGAGGAGTTCAGAATCTCAGAACCTGGGCACCTAAACATGTTTACTTTGATGATCATACAGTGGCATAGTTTAATTAATTATCTTATTTTTATTATTATAATGATGATTAGTGGTTGCCAAACCAATGATGTAGCACTACAGATGTGTACTAATTTGCTCAGTCTCACCTTGCACACTCCTTCAACACAGATATCATTCCTGCCAGGGTAGCATGGTGTACCATCCTCTACAGAGGCAAGGTGTCTGTAGAAGAAGTTTTCTCCTTTGGGGATGCAGTTCAGCTCACATGGATTCTCTGCTGTAAAATTAATGCAAACCAATGCTATTCATACAGTGTTTACTCTTTAAATACTCCATATCTAGTATATCCATATCATAATAAAGTATCTATCTATCTATCTATCTATCTATCTATCTATCTATCTATCTATCTATCTATCTATCCATCCATCCATCCATCCATCCATCCATCCATCCATCCATCCATCCATCCATCCATCCATCCATCCATCCATCCATCCATCCATCCATCCAACTATCTAGTATATACGTATTACATGTTGGTTGAATATTGGTTGTTTTTACACACTCCAATTCCTGCCATACCACAGACTGATTGTGCAATACTAACATGTTTTAAAGGAAAATGGGACTAAATAGACACATCTCTTTATTATTACTTCTGATTCACTTACTTTCAATTAACACTTTATTCTTGTCACAGTTGTGGTGGATTCAGTGTCAGATGAGAACACTAGGTTTAAGAAAGGAATACACCCTGGATGGGACTTAGTTCATCACAGGGCAACTCACTCATTAATCTGAAGCAGCAAAACTCATCTGTTACAAGACCCATGTCCCAAAACTTACGTTGTTGTGCAACACTCACTCTTCCAGCTATGACATACGAGGTGGGGTGTGCATTTTTCAGTCAGTCCCGCTCATTTAGATAAATCTCATTAAGTGCTTTTTTAAACCACATTAAGACAGTATTGTGTTTTTTTTGTCATTTGCAGTTGATTTGACTACTTCATACTTATATATCAGTTTCTTACCGCAAGACACTGATGGATGATTATTTGCTAATTTATTCAAGTATTTTCTCCCTTTTTCTCTCAATTTAGCATAGCCAATTAGTCTTACACTGCTGGGGATACTACTCGCATCCAAGGAGGGTATATTTGTCCAAGACCTCCTCTTATTCGCTATAATTTGGTGGATTCACATGTGAGGCCAGTCACGCACCGATCTCAGTATTCCTCCACTTCTGTACAGGCGCCTTAACCTACTAATCAGGGTCCTTACACAGCGTCACAGACCCCACCCTCTTATTAGTCCCGTCTTTTCCCACCCAGCAGATTAGTGGTCAAATTTTTTCCCAATTTAGTGTAGTCAATTTGTCTTCCGCTGCTGGAGACTCCGATAGTGTCCGAGGAAGGTATATTCGCCTGCCTCACGCTCCCTCCAACGCGTGTGCAGTACACCGCCCCCTTCTTATTCGCCCACACGTTGGGTGAGTTTGTGCATTGGGCCAGGCACTGATCCCTGCACCTCCTCCACTTCCTGTACAGACGCCTCGGCTACTAACCAAGGACCTTACACAGTGTTGAAGACCCAACCCACGTTAGTCCGGCCTTTTACCCTCCCGGCCAATTTTGTCTGCTGTAGGGATAGCTAATTATGCCCGCTAGAAGGTGCCCAGCTGACCGGTAGCAGAGCTGAGGTTCAAACTCGGGAGCTCGGGAGTTCAGAATCTCAGCACTGGTGTGCTAGTGGATTTTTAAATCAGCCCACAATACTCTACCTTGAGTGATCATACCATCACCGGCCTCACCACCATGTATCTACCACGTCAAGTTTCCTGCTATTCTCAGTATGACAAATGGTACACAGAAAGTGACTGAATAACCCTAGTCAGTAACTGTAAGTACAAGGTAGGTGTACCTGATAATATGACAAACATGTCAACAGAGAACTATAAATATATAGCCACTATAAATATACGCACCTCCATAATACGGTAGCCATTTGTAGAATTTTCCGTGAAATTCCGTGCCATCAAACCTAGTGCACTGTTCCTCTCTGAAATCTCTTGAGCCCTCAGGACAGTCCTGCCAGGAAATGTAAGATACACGCCCAGAAATGAGACAGGAAGTGTGGAAAGTTAAGATATTATTACATTTATACATCTGGAGACAGAATGGCGGTGTTAAAAGATCAGTCGCTAATAAAGAATTAGAGGGATAACTATAGCAAGCAGAGACATGTCTAAATGTTTTATATGTACAGCCACACAAGCCATATAAGTTCAGGGATTTTGTACCTGAATGTTGCATGTCCGGTAGGATTTATCAGGTCCCAAACAGTTATAGCCTCCATCACTCCTAAGAGCAGCACAGACATAAAAAGGATTAAACTAAGAGATAAACATGCTGTAGAATACACAATATAGCCAAATAATGTGGACACCTGTTCTTATCAAAGTTCAAAGAGTTCATACTATATTCCATCATTCAATATTCCAGGATTATAATGCCCACGTACATACTGTTAAAATGACAAAATAGTGATTTGATAAACACCAAGCAGAACTCCACATGATTTATTTCTTAAAGATGTTTCTTCTTGGAAAAAGGTCCAACATCCCGCCAAATTAAGTTATAATAATAATAATAATAACAATAATAATCAATTACTATTATTATTATTATTATTATTATTATTATTACTGCTATTATTATTATTATTGCTATTATTATTATTATTATTGCTATTATTATTATTATTGCTATTATTATTATTATTATCATCATTGTTACTATTATTATTTTTTTATTATTATTTTATTGTTTTGTTATTATTGTTACTATTATTATTATTTTTGTTATAATTATTATTGTTGTTATTATTATTATTATTACTGTCATTGTTAATAATATTTTTGTGGTTGTTATTGTAAATATTGTTATAATTGTTGTTAATGTTGTTGTTATTATTATGACCACCAGCTAATATCCAGAGTAGCCGCCGGACAGCAGCTAGACAGGCTGGGAGTGACTCAGTAAGGTCCTGATAGGTTGTCACATGTATCTGGAGCCATGCTGACTGCAGAGCATCCCACAGCTGTTGGGGGGTGCGTGGAGAGAGCGAACATGATGATCGAGGTGGTCCCACAGATGCTCAATTGAGTTCAAGTCTGGGTGATTAAGGGACTAGGTAGTACTTGGAAGTCTTGGTCATGCTCTTTCAACCAATGTCGGACATTTCTAGCCATGTGTCGCATTGTCTTGCTGGAAGATCCAGGGATCTTCTTAAATCCCATGAGTTAATTTACTCAGACGAGGTGCAGCTGGGGGTAACTAGCCGGAGACCAATCACCATGAGGGGACATTGGCTTGCCAACCTACACAAAAACACCTCTAACATGTTCTCCTGGAGAGAGGGGCATGGCATGTAAACATGGCTCCAGGAGCTCAAAGAGGCTGGATTCGTGACACTGATGTCAACATTGTTATTATTGCTGTTAGTGTTATTGTACTATTATTACTCATGGTAATATTATTGCTGTTGATTATGCTGTTATTATTAAAAGAAAAAGTGGCCCCACTCATTATAAACTCCTTCATATTGTTTTTGTTACCGTGTCTATGTCCAGTTGAATTATGCCAATGCATTTGTATCAGAGTCAGTGCAAGTCATGTAGTGAGTATAGTGAGTATATATATATACACCTCAGCTACACTTATTACATTTACTTATCCAGAGCGACTTACAGAAGTGCTTTATAATCTGCTGAAACCCTGTTAGAACAAAGGATTATGTAGAACTTTGTATTTATTTAAGATGCTCTAGAAGATTAATAAGTACATGTTAGTTCTTAGTTTAAGTGCTTAGTAAAGAAGTGGGCCTTTAATGGTCTTTTGAAGACAGCGAGAGACTTAGATGTTTGAACAGACAGGAAAAGTGTGTTCCACCACTTGGGTGCTAGTACAGAGAATAGCCTTAATGCGTGTTTTCCTTGAGTTCTGGGTCGAGGATTAAGATGAGTGAGATTGCGTGATACAGAGCAGGGTTTGATGAGTTCTCTAAGGCAGCTTGGGGCTGGTCCATTCTTGGCTTTGGCTATGTATTCAGGTGCCCAACAGCGAAAAAGCTAAACAGATAAGGTGCCAACACACGCAAAGTATTCCTGCCCTGACAAAACAGTGATTAAAGGAATGGAATCAAATTTATTGTACAACCAATGATTAGCTGGTGTTCCTGCCAGCACAACTTTATCCCTTTTAATTTAGCGTTGACATTGACATTGACATTGAAAAGCACAACAGAATATTTCAGAATGTGTTTTTAAAAAGATATAAAAATATGCAACATGTTAAGGGAAGACTGACAGAATGAACAGATCCTCCTAAACACATCATCAAATACAAGAGAGAACATGCAAGACAGATTCCAGCTCGGGCAAGATTTATGTGCACAACGCTATGCTGGTGAGGAGAGACCTGAACCGGCTGCAAACACATGCTCATAGTTTTACTATTTGCTCAGCTCATGGCTATATTAACATTTAGCTACATTAAATGCTTTTATTTGAAGGGACTTTATGGCACTTAAAGAACAATAATAACAGTATGGCCACATGTTAGACCTCATAATTTAAAACCATGGGCATATCATTTAGAGTTGGTCCTACAGCCTGCACTCTTCTGTGAAGGTTGCAGGGTCTGTGTCCATTTGGTCAAAAATTATTAGAGACATCAAGCCCTGATGTTAGACAAGACGGCCTTGCTTACAACCATCATGCCAACTCATTCCTATTCCAAAGGTGTTTAATAAGATTATGTTTATGGCTTTGTGGAAGCCACTGAAACCCCCACACCAAACTTCTCATGGGCTTTGTGCACATGGGGTACAGCCATGCTGTAACCAAAATGGGCCTTCCTCAAAAAGTGCCACAATATTTAACACATTTTCTTTATTGAACATAATTGATTGTATTTGTACATTAGCAATGGTTATGGCTAAGGTACCTAAACAACAATTCAGAGGGGGTAACCAAATAGCTTTGGTCGTATAGTGTATGTTTTAGTACATTTATTTCCTAGAGTAGTTTGTACAGTATGAGTGTAGTTACGGTAATGTCAGAAAAATTAGATTTAGTAACTGATTGGCGTTATAATTAGTATTAAATTGTTGTAATCATTATTATTATGTAAGTTATTATCATTGCTGTTGTTGATTATGCAGTTATTATGAATATAAGTGCTATTTGTTATTATTATTACTATTATATTATTTGTTGTTGTTGTCAATGTTGTTATTATTGCTATTGTTAATTATGTTATTAGAATTACTATTATTATATTATTATTAGGGCTGTCACGCGATAAAATTTTTTAATCGAGATTAATCGCGATTAAAGAACAAAATTAATCGTGATTCATCTCAATTAATCGCAAACTAATAATTAAGCAAAATTTGAACAGTTATGCACATTTTTATTGCAAGAACATGTTTACCAATACAAACATTCATAAAATATGATAAAATTATTAATTCTAAATTCATTTTAGAAAGCACATTATCTGACAAAAGTGAGGATCTTTTCCTGTTCATAACCCTGACACTGAAAACAGGTGCACCAACCATACCCTCAACCCCCCCCCTTCCCATTACGCCCCTGTGCATCTCGTATAATGTCATGTAGGCCCACATCGTTAACTGTGTTAAAGCGTTTATACCAGTGGTGTCCAAACTTTTTTCGAGGAGGGCCAGATTTGATAATGTGAAAGTGCCTGAGGGCCAGCAGTCCCTAATGACATTATTTTAAACAATAAAATATGCGTGGCTACCTTTGGAGTATTTCCTGGCATACAGAACCATAAGACTAAAGACTTGACATTTTGCTTAAGTTTTCTGGCTAACTCAGAATATAAATATTTTGATCTAATATTAAGCATCAATAAAGCATCAAAACACAGATATGATTATTTCATAGATCTATTAAGAAAACCTTTTAATACTGTAATGTGCAGAAACAAGACTGGGAAATTGTTCTAAATTACTATTTAAATACATATAAATACCTGAAACAGTCAAGTTACCAGACATTATGTTATTGACTGTAGCTATAAAAAATAGTGTTAATTAATAGTCCATGTAAACTCTTAGTCCATATAAATATCAGATACAAATGTGTTTTTAAACAACTACAAACATCACAAATATAAATCATGTTTATAACCATGTGATAGAATAACCTGAATAAACTGTAGAGATGAAATATCACACAGAGTTTCACTTCTTACCGGAGGGGGAGGAGGCAGAGCTACACGGTTTTGATGGACAGCTCTAGCAGCCAACGGAGATACTCGTTACAGAGATCGCGTGATTTCATTCATCTTTTCATCAACACGTAAAAATAGTGAAAACCGCTACAAGTAGTTTTTCATCGGACAGTGACGATAATTGATGACTTTTTCTGTTTGAACAATTTAAGACAAAAGATGCGGGCCGTATAAAACCCGATCGCGGACCTGCCTGCTTTATACAGTATATTATGATCCATTTAACAGCAGTGTTTGTAAAGTTCCGCGTACAGTTCATGCGCTTTCCATCCTAATTCATCTGAAATACAGTTCATTACCACAGAGACACATATTTATGTGACACAAACAGCCAAATAAAAATAGTTAGATTAAAAATTTAAATCTCAATTAATTTTTTTAATCGCGATTAAAATTTTAACGCGTTAATCACGTTAATTAACGCGATTAACGACAGCCCTAATTATTATGTTATTATTTTAAGTGCTCTTTATCATTATTATTGTTATTGTTGTGGTTGTTGTTGTGGTTGTTGTCAATATTGTTATTATTTTTGATATTATTATTAACATTATTTGTACTGCTGTTGATTATGCTGTTTTTATTAAGACAAGTGGTATTTATTATTATTATTGTTATTATTATATTATTATTATATTTGTGGTTGTTGTCAATATTGTTATTATTGTTGTTATTATTGTTGTGATTATTATTGACGTTTTTATTGCTGTTGATTATGCTGTTTTTATAAATAGAAGTATTCATTATTATAATTATATTTGTGGTTGTTGTCAATATTGTTATTATTGTTGTTGTTTTTATTATTATTATTATTATTATTATTAATAATGTTATTTGTTATTTGCTGTTATTTGTTAATGTTATTTCTATTTATGTTGATTATGCTGTTATTATTAAGACAAGTGGTATTTATTATTATTATTATTATCATTATTATTATTATTATTATTATTATTACTATTATTATTATTATTTGTGGTTGTTGTCAATATTGTTATTATTGCTGATATTATTATTAATGTTATTTTTATTGCTGTTGATTATGCTGTTTTTATAAATAGAAGTGCTATTTATTATTATTATTATTGCTGTTGTTGATTATTATTATTATTATTATTATTGTTATTATTATTATTATTATTATTGCTGTTGTTGATTATGAGGTTATTATTATTATTATTAATATTATTATATTATTTGTGGTTGTTGTCAATATTGTTATTATTGTTGATATTATTATTAATGTTATTTTTATTGCTGTTGATTATGCTGTTTTTATAAATAGAAATGCTATTTATTATTATTAATATTATTATTATTATTGCTGTTGTTGATTAAGAGGTTATTATTATTATTATATTATTTGTGGTTGTTGTCAATATTGTTATTATTGTTGATATTATTATTAATGTTATTTTTATTGCTGTTGATTATGCTGTTTTTATAAATAGAAGTGCTATTTATTATTATTGTTAATGTCATTATTGTAAATCTATTGTCTTGCAGCTTAATGTATTGAATGATTTGTTACAAATTAATATATAGCTGTTGTGTAGCTGACCTTTATAAGTAGCTTACTTATAAAAAGTAACTTTTTTAGCACTGATAAGGGAAATGTCTACTTTTTTTATTCCAAGTTTAAAAAAAAACTGAGAAAAAGGTTTCCTAGATACAGACAAAAGATTAGATAGACCACCCAAACAAATCCCCATAGGCCGGAACAGATACATGTTTACAGTAATTTAAAGCGTTATACCATATAAGTAAAGTGTAAGCATCGGGTATTTAAGAGGTACTACTATTACACCCGCTTTTTTATTTAAAAAGAATCTGATCTCCTAAACGAATCCCTGCCTGAGGCTGTAATGACACACCCATGCCTATCAAAAACAAAACAGATGCTTATAGACATGATGCTGTTCAGTTAAACTGTCTGCTTACCGCTGAGTCAAACATCGTCTCGTCCTCACAGTTACACCAACCCCACACGAGCGGCTGCACTCCCCATATGGTCCCCATTTATCCCAGTAATCACCAGCAGGCACCTGAAAATGACATATTTGTGGCATTAAAATGCCTCTTCAACTTCTTCATTATCATCATCCAATTTCCTATTATAAAGCAAGCATGTTCAAAGTCCTGCCTGATGACCAAATGTGGTGAAATTAGATTTAGTCTAGAGACAAGTCTTTAGTTTAGTCTTAAAACATGTATTCGCTGCACACAACATCTACTTACCACTGTGCTACTGTAAACTAGTCAATAAAGGTCCAGATTATTTACATCCACATTATTCGTGAACTGATCTTTATTAACTGACTCCTGTAGAACAATCACTTGACATGACAGTCTAATCGCTAGCCCTGGGATCTCAAGCTCTTAAGATTTGGACCTTAGCTGTGCTGTCAACTTCCAACCAGACATTCAACAGGCTCAGTTGGCTTTGTTTCTTTCTTTTAATAACTATATATTTTAGTACAGTAACCACTTCTTGGTTTATATGATAATCTATCTACACCACTGCTGTAAGGACTGCACTAGTGATAAGCAAACCTTTTAATAGTTTCACTATACACACATACTTTATTGTGTATTCAGTGAATGGCTAAATGGCTACAATGGCTGACCCTGCACTCTGACCCCAGCTTCCTAACAAGCTAGGACATGCGAAGAAAGAATTTTGTTGTACTGTACATTTGTATATGTCTAAATGACAAATAAAGGTATTCTTCTTCTTTTAATTTGATGGCCTGCACTCCAGTGGCCTGCACATATCCCTAACCTCAACCCCAATAAACGTAAACGGAAAAGAAAACGGAACTCACACTGCAAACCCAACCATATCATCCTTTGAGTGAACAGGCACAAAATCCCACAAATACACTGAGGAGTACAAAGTGGAACAAGTGGAACAAGGCTGTTAGGGCTACAAAGGGAAGTGGGACTCCATATTAATGCCTGTGGTTTTGCAGTTTGATATCTAACAAGCTCAATATCAGATGTCCACATACATATAACCATATTGTGCACAATGTGTGTATTGTTCACAACAACATTAGACCTGATTTACTGCAAATGATACATTTCCCAAAAGAATAATAGTAACAAAACGACCGAATACAGCCCATACATAACATGTACATATAATAATATATCACATATAATGCCAGAACATTTTACAATAGGTAGAGCTTTAAATAAACAAAAACATCTGGAATGTCTTGCACAGTTTCTGTAAGACACTTTGAACTATAGAATGGCTTTCATTCTAGTTTATATTTTTTTTCCTTACCATGAACACAGGAGCCAGAAACAGCTGCATGGAGACCACGACCAACAACAGCTTCATTGTTTTCTTTTTCTAGAGAGAAAAAAAGTCATTTTACAATGTAGCACTGACCACATGCACTGATCAGCCATAACATTAAAACCACCTTCTAAACTCGCTGTCCATTTTATCAGCTCCATCTATTTCTCTACATATCTTTTTAGCCTGCTTTCACCCTGTTCTTTAATGGTCAGGACCACCACAGTGCAGGTATTATTTGGGTGGTGGATCATTCTCAGCACTGCAGTGACAATGACATGATGGTGGTGTGTGTTGTGCTGGTATGAGTGGATCAGACACAGCAGCGCTGCTGGAGTTTTTAAATACCGTGTCCACTCACTGTCCACTCTATTAGACACTCCTACTTAGTTGGTCCACCTTGTAGATGTAAAGTCAGAGACGATCGCTCATCTATTGCTGACTTGATGACTTGGTCATCTTCTAGACCTTCATCAGTAGTCACAAGACGCAGCCTACGAGGCGCTGTTGGCTGGATAATTTTGGTTGGTGGACTATTCTCAGTCCAGCAGTGACAGTGAGGTGTTTAAAAACTCCAGCAGCGCTGCTGTGTCTGATCCACTAATACCAGCACAACACACACTAACACACGACCACCATGTCAGTGCTACTGCAGTGCTGAGAATGATCCACCACCTAAATAATACCTACTCTGTAGTGGTCCTGGGAGAGTCCAGACCATTGAAGAACAGCATAAAAGGGGGCTAACAAAGCATGCAGAGAAACAGATGGACTACAGTCAGTAATTGTAGAAATACAAAGTGCTTCTATATGGTAAGTGGAGCTGATAAAATGGACAGTGAGTGTAGAAACAAGGAGTTGTTTTAATGTTATGGCTGATTAAACTTCATCCACCAACCCATTTTTCACATGATGTCACAAGCTAGGATTTATTTTTTTATTAACATAGAACTTTCATTTTACAATTAGGCACTCATTATGTTTTTAAATGTTAACAGTTAATAAGAATGCATCCAGCTGATAAGGCGACCTGTAACAGCTATTATCACATTATAACAACAACCAAGTCATTGCTTAGAAAAGCTGAAGAGTGAAGAGGAAGAGGATGGCTAGCAACACAATTAGAGGAACAATAAGAAAGCCATTAAAAAACCTAAAGACCCAAACAGAAGACAGGATGTTCTGGATAAACACCACCCAAAGAGTTGCTAGTGACCACACACACACATACACCAAGGGCAATTTTGTATCCCCAGATAACCTGACTGCATGTCTTTAGACTGTAACTCACATGGAGAGAAGGAGAGAACATGCAAACTCCACACAGAAAGGACCCAGATCGCTCCATCTGGTAATCAAACCCAGCACCCACCAAGCCACAGTGCTGCCCGCTAGTATAACAATTAGTCTGTTATTGTTCATTTACTACCAGGTTAGTTGTGATTAACAGCCATTCCGCCCCCCCCCCCTCAATTTTCTCCCCTAATCTAGTCGCATTCAATTACCCAATTGCATTACGCCTTCTCTCTATTGATGCTGATCCACACTGCTGATTAAGGAGAGCAAGACTAACACACGCCCCCTCCGACAAGTGTGCAGTAGACGACTGCATCTTTTCACCTGCACGAGGCGAGTTCATATGTGGCTCTTGATCAGCTTTGTGTACAGAGAGCCACACCCTGATTACATTATTTCTCGACTCATCAATCAGCCAGCAAATGTCGTAACCGCACCAGTCATGAGGAACCCTAGTCTGGCTCATCCCACCCTGAACAACAGCCAATCATTGTTCATGTGGCTGCTCAGCCCAGTCAGATGGCAGAGCTGAGATTCGATACAATGTATTCAAAATCCCAGCTCTGATGTGCTAGTGTATTTTACCGCTGCACAATAGAAAAAGTGTCTGAACACGTTTTAAGGCAGTAAATGCATCAGAATGTTTTGTTTTATAAATCTATGCTATAAATTTGCCCAGAAACAGCCTACTGGTATTTGATTTACAGTATATGAAAGGTTTAATTGTCAGTTATTTTATATCAATGCCAAAATTTGCCTCTTCATTCAAAGGTTTGTTTCCCTGGGTTGTTTTTCACAGTCGTTTAATATGTGATGTGTCCAGTGTTCTGCAATAAAAGAAATAATAAAAGTAAGTATTAGTTCTTTGGATCTACACAGACCTCAATGACTAAAAGCACTTCATTAAGAACACCTATTAGGCAGAGTGTGAATTATACAGTGACAATTGAGGGGAGTCAGCTGTATATAAGTTTTACCTGAAGTTGCAGTTTAGCTAACTAACAACCCCCCCTTCCCAGAACTATTGTTTTTACCTAATTTTGGGGGCCTCCAGTTAGATGGGCTACAGGCAGTCACTAATTCTACACCCACAAGGTTGGTCTATATGGCATCTGTAGCTTTTAAAATAATGAATAAATGTAACATAGGTACCTGCATAAACATTGTATTTTTATTGCATATTTGTTCAAATGTCAGATCATTGATTCATTAATACTTTTCTACATTTACATTTATATTTTTGGCATTTAGCAGACGCCTTTATTCAAAGCGACTTACAATATTGTGACAGTATACAGTCTAAGCAATTGAGAGTAAAGGGTCTTGCTCAAAGGCCCAACAGCAGCAACCTGGCAGTGGTGGGGCTTGGACCAGTGACCTTCTGATTACTAGTCCAGTATCTTAACCAATAGACTACAATGTTTCTACACCATCACACTACCACCACCGTATTTAACTGCCGTTCTAATGTTCCACGTGCCAGCAGTAGCTAATTTGTAGTGGACATGCTCTTGGTGGGTCTTGAACCTGACCATCTGCACAATTTTAAATATAGAGACACATGAGTAAAATCAGGAAGAAAAGACAAAACTGAGTCAGGGTGGAGACAGGTTCAGACAGATACCTTAACAAACAGCATGAAACAGTCACATGTGTAACAGTTATGGTTGTGTGTTTGTGTTATATAGTTGCATGATTAACTGTAAATAAATAAATATTATACAACAGTTAGTTCCGACCTTACAATCTGATTGGTTGAGAAGCGTTCTAACCGTGCTGATATTTGTGATAACAGCACGGCCTTTTCACACCACAACTGTATTACTCCGCTGACGTGTTGCCAGTAACGACAAGCTTCATGCACACAAACGCGCACGCAGGCAACACAGACTTTATTCCCGATCGCGTTTTAAATCCGTTATCTGATATACAATCTAGCGCACTGTGTAGGGAACATAAATCCGCGATCTAATTCACTACCTAGTGCACTATGTAGGGAACATAAATCCGCGATCTGATACACAATCTAGTGCACTGTGTAGGGAACATAAATCCGCGATCTAATTCACTACCTAGTGCACTATGTAGGGAACATAAATTAGCGATCTGATACACAATCTAGTGCACTGTGTAGGGAACATAAATCCGCGATCTAATTCACTACCTAGTGCACTATGTAGGGAACATAAATTAGCGATCTGATACACAATCTAGTGCACTGTGTAGGGAACATAAATCCGCGATCTAATTCACTACCTAGTGCACTATGTAGGGAACATAAATTAGCGATCTGATACACAATCTAGTGCACTATGTAGGGAACTTTAATGTGTTTGTAACGTGAACAGTTAGCTTAATAGCCCAGTTAGCAGCTCCTAAAAGTTCTGTTATCACCCATAATCCTTTGGTGTGTGTGAGAGGTTTTTTATTTCTTTTTTTTCCTTCGGAGGTTCTTGCCTTTTTCTTCTTGTTGTTCTTACCTCCCTGAAATGAGTTTTTGCAACTTGGGATGTCTGCTTTGTAGTGTTAAACTTTATATTCATTGTGGAACTACTTTTTGGCGGAAGGTATTGTCAATATTAAAGCATATTTAATATGAAATTCAGGGCTTCTTTGATTTATTTTCTTTCTTTATTTTGTAAAAACTGTTGTATAAAAGCAATAGAACACGAGAGGGAGTATGTTATCGCGAATAACATCACGGCTATAACACACTCTCTCTCGTGTTCTATTGCTTAAATAAAAGCTGCTCTTAAACTTTTATTGTGTGATCTTCATGTACAATTTTACATGTCCAAAGAGGCAATCACTGTTTAACACAGAGCCAGGTAGGGCTGAACAGAATTTGTTCTTTAGTAAATGGAATTGAATCATAACACATATCAGTGTGACAAAATTGCAAAATACAGCCATTTAAATTTATTTATTAATGTGGAAAGTTTATTAATGTCTTTTAACTTTGTAGTATGGTTTGTTTGTTTGTTTATTAGGATTTTAACGTCATGTTTTACACTTTGGTTACATTCATGACAGGAACAGTAGTTACTCATTACACACAAGATTCATCAGTTCACAAGGTTACATCGAACACAGTCATGGACAATTTAGTGTCTCCAGTTCACCTCACTTGCATGTCTTTGGACTGTGGGAGGAAACTGGAACACCTGGAAGAAACCCACGCATACACAGGGAGAACATGCAAACTCCACACAGAAAGGACCCGGATCGACCCACCTGGGGATCGAAACTTTGTGGTATGGTTCTCTAATTCCTTATTAGTAATCATGTTTGATCATGATTTTGTGCCGATATAAATATGGATAATTTGAAAGCATCATTTAAAAGAACACAGAACAGTTGTCTCCTGCCAAGGGCGAAAAGTGCCATCTTAAGCTAAGAGGTGACACTATCCACCAAGTTTTATAGACTTAGAGGCTTGCACTTGGGTTATGCATGTAAATACAGGACATCCCATTCTTCATGGTTATTTTTACATGTCCAAGTACTTCTTGCGGGCGGCACAGTGGCTCAGTGGGTAGCACTGTCGCCTCACAGCAAGAAGGTCCTGGGTTTGATCCCCAGGCGGGGCGCTCCGGGTCCTTTTTGTGTGGAGTTTGCATGTTCTCCCCGTGTCTGTGTGGGTTTCCTCCGGGAGCTCCGGTTTCCTCCCACAGTCCAAAAACATGCAGTCCGGTTAACTGGAGACACTAAATTGCCCTATAAGTGAATGTGTATGTGTGTCTGCCCTGCGATGGACTGGTGTTCTGTCCAGGGTGTTACTGTGTGCCTTGCGCCCATTGAAAAGCTGGAAAATTGGATGTAAAGAAGAGATTCTTTCCCAGAGTAAAATGGCAGGATATCCTCGTTGTGTTAGCCAGATTAAGACTTTGCTGTTTTGGGGTTTTTCTTTTCTTGAAGTGTCCCTTCAAGAAAATTTTGGCAAACAAGCCAAATATGATTGCCCTTTGAAACTCAGTCGCCTTAGGCCTTATTAAATTTGGCAGGAATTTAGAGATGAAAATGTGCCAAAGGAAGTGAGTGCCAGCGGGCATCAGATTGTTCCAGCTAAACAGACAGTTCATAATTACTCCCACTCGGGTCCTGTTCTGACACTTGGAAGCTATTAACTATGGATGTCAGTTCTAGCATGGCCGGGCATGGTTGGTCTTTACAATTCGATTAAAATATTTTGAACTACAGCCACAAAAAAGCTTCTAATATTCTCTGTGAGTAAGAACCCAGAGTGTTTCTGTCTGTGTGTACATGCTCCCACATGTCAGGAGTATCGAACACAGGTTTTATCTGGTGTATTAAAATCACACAGTTCCACTCATACAAAAACGTTTTTCACCATACCTGTGCCACTCTGCAGACCACCGGTTGCTAAGTAACAAACTGTATGCTCAGCTTTTGTAAAAAATAAAGGATGGGCTGAGCAGTGCAAATAGTTCATACTCGCTGCATTATATTATACATTATTTTGTTGCATAGCAACAAGCAATTTTTGTAACAAGGCATTATACAAAACATATAGAAACACTCATGGTTGTGCGTTGACTTGATTTTAGACCTATAATTATAATAATATAATTATTGAGCTATACATGTATAGTGCTGTGAAAAAGTATTTACCCCCACCTAATTTCCTAAATGTCAAATCTTCCAACTAATTTTAATATAAGATAAAGACAGAACACGTAAACAATGCAGCTCTAAATTCATTCCATTCATCACCCACCTGAAACAGTAATCACTCCCTAAACCTAATAACTGGTTCTGCTACCCTTTGCAAAAATTACTTAAACGTTTGTGGAACTTTGCAATGAGTCTTTTATATCTCTGTAGTGGAATTTAGGTCCACTTGTTGCACAATTGTTTTAATTCATTTGCAAGCATGAACTGCCTTTTTAAGATCTTGCCACAGAATCTTGATGAGCTTCAAGTCAGGACTTTGACTCTCTCACTCCGAAACCTTAATTTTGTATCTTTTGAGCCAGGCTTGTGTGTTTCAGATCATTGTCCTGGTGTATAACCTCACTGTGCTTGACCTTTAGCTCAGAAACTAATGGTCATACATACTTTTTTAGGGATTTTTTTAATTGAAAGTAGAATTCATGGTTCCATCAACTATGACAAGTCATACAGGTCCAGCAGAAGCAAGGCAGCCCCAAACAAGCACACTATCATCACCATGTATGACACTGTTGGTATGGTTTTCCTATTGGAAGTCAGATGTAATGGCACAGTGTCTTCCAAAAAGTTCCACAGAATATTATCCCAAAAGTCTTGAAGATAATTTTGTTCCTTTTGGTCCTTACAACTCTTCCATGGATGCCATTTTTGGCAATTGTCCTTTTTATTGTGGAATCGTGTAACTGAGGCAAGTGAGGCCTGCACTTTACATATTCATCTGGGCTCTTTTGGTTCCTCCTGGATAAGTCATTATTGCTTTCTTGGTGAAGTTCTGGGTAGGTCGGGCACTCAGAGGAAGAAATCATGCCTGGGTGTGGCAAGTGAAATTAAACCCAATTGTCAGTTGAATTTGGTTAAGTGGTTGATTTTGTAGTTAAGAGGTAATTACAGTTTCACACAGCCAGGTTGGGCTGAACAGCATTTTTTCTTCAGTAAATGAAATCATAAAAAAAAGTTTTTTTAATAATATATGTTGTTTTTACTTGGTTTATCTTTGTTTAATATTAAACATATCAGTATGCAAAAGACATACAGTCATACAGACGTACCTTGAAACTTAACGTCAATTGGTTCTGGGAGTGGTGTTTCAAAGTATTTTTTCCCATAAGGATGTTTGGGAAACCTGTTAATATGTTCCATGGTCCCGTGAAACTGCATATACTTTAGGCTAATGTAATATAATGGGGTTGTTTTTGACACTTACACACTGAAAATAACACAAATATAATCTAAAAAACAAAACACTGAAATAAAAGCTGATTCTTACAATTCCTCAGAACGTAACACAAGTTTAAAAGTGAAACCGTGAGGAAAATCCAGATAAACACAGATACACGTGGAGCTTTCAGAGTGAATCTGATGGTCATTCCACACAAATGTAGATTCGTCTCATACACGCACTTTGGTGATGTATTACCGCACCGCTCAAGCCGAGCACTCAAAGAAAAAAAAAACTGAACACGTTGAGTTTAAGGGTACAAATTTCAACTCAAAGATTTTGAGTTTAGGGGACGTTGAGTTACAAGGTATCACTGTACAGCAGTTCAGATTCATTTAATAATGTAGAAAGTTTAATAATGTGTTTTATCTTTGTGGCATGGTCCCCTAATTCCTTAATAGTTATCATGTTTGACCACAGCTGGTAAGTTTTTTGTGCCCATACATAGAACTAATTTGACTGCATCATTTAAAAGAACACAGAACAGTAGTCTCCTGCCAAGGGCAAAAAGAACGCCAAGAGAAATGTGTCTAGTGCCAGGTGACACTATCCACTAAGTTTTATAGACTTAGAGGCTGTTTATCTGCTATTCCAGGAAAGGACATGCTGTACTCTTTGTTTTTCTATATTCCAGACAGCCCACCATCCTCAGCAACATTCAAAATGAAACCAGAAGTAATAAAAAGAGCTTCTGCTTTGAATAACATGGTGCAGATCAGCCAATAATAAAGAAAACCTTATGTGTATGTTGTACAGGCGTGGGTGGAAAACATTAATTAAAATGTTTCCTTGATTCCTTTAGCAACCTTAGGGTTTTTTTTAATCTAGGGATCTGCACAGTTCTAGATAATAGGAGGAATAGTTTCCAAAGGATTTTCAAATAGAACACTGCTTTATGCTGGTCAGGGTCACGGTAGGTCTGATCCATTGGACAGGTTGCCAGTTCATCACAGGGCACACACACTTAAAGAAATTTCTAGAAGCTCCAGGTTAAAGTAATTGCATGCCTTTGGAAACCAGAGCACCTGGAGGAAACCCACACAAACAGAGGGAGAACATGCAACTTCACTCAGAAAGGATCCTTCCTGCTGTGAGGTGACAGCGCCACCATGCCACACATTTGCCAAAATTTGGGGGAACCCTGATCGGAATAAAGTGTCTACTGATAATAATTAAGTAATGTTTTATGATATTGCATTATTTACTAATCTGTTCCACTTTACTATGTTTGATTTAATTCTATTCTCATCTATTTCACTATATTTTGTTCTTTTCTAGCACACCTTATACATTACTATATGCTGTGACACCATATTTTGTTCTGCTCTGTCCTAAACTATTTTTTTCTATCCCTCACCCTGATCATGGTGGGTTCAGAGCCTGTTTATACATCCTGACCACAGAGCCAATCTATCACTCACTCATTCACACCTTATTTATTTAGAGATATCCAGTGGCTGTCAGCATTGGATCTGAGATCCCATTTGGGATTACCTGCCATGCAGATGGGGTGCTGAAAGACCATGAGACATTTATTGTTTGTTTGTTTTTTTGACACACACACACACATACAAATTCAATTTCCAGAAAAAGGACTTAAAAGGATAAATCTGTGATTTGTTAACTCTCTTGGATCCTAATTTTACTGATGAAAGTAGAAAAGGCTACACCAGTATCGTAGACCATTTATGCATGTGCTGGGCTGGCTTGCCTACAGTGCAGATTTGTCTCCTATTTAAAATGTGTTATACATCATGAAGAGGAGTATCAGATAACTGCAACCAGATAACTGGTATCAGGAAAGAGTGGACGAAAATGGAAAGAAAAAAGAATGGAAAAAATTCCACAAGCTAAACTGCAACAATTAGTGGCCTCAGTTCCATTAAAAGTCTCGACAGGGAAGGTGATATAACACAGATAAACATACCTCTGTTCCACTTTTTTGAAAAGTGTTGCAGGCATCAAATTCCAAATGTGTTTTTATTTAATTATTTATTCATTTATTAAGATTTTAACGTCATGTTTTACACACTTTGGTTACATTCATGACAAGACAGGTAGTTACTCATTACAAAAACTTCTGAACAGAACAAATTAACTTAAATCTGATGCATATTTTATGTAAAGGTAAATCATGTGCAATATCCTAATATCTTAACATGCAATAACGGAATGTGCAATGATAATCATTATGTGTAATCACTGTGAATTTTTCTACATGTGCAATACTTAATAACTACTATGTGCAATTTTCAGAATGTGAACATTATTATATGTAACTTTTGATGTACCTCTTTTAATCTTACACACTTCCCTATTTTTTTATTACTATTTTATATAAACTTTCACTTTTCCCACTTTTTTCCTCCAATTTTCTCCCCTAATCTAGTCGTGTCCAATTACCCTCAGTGCGTCCTCTATACTGGTTCGACCCTTCACCGCTGACTGAGGACGCCTCTCAACTCACATACGCCCCCTCTGGCACGTACAGTCAGTACAGACTGCATTTTTTCACGAGTCGAGTTCATACACCGACGGGCACTGTGTACGGAGGGCCACACCCCTATCAGCATTATTCCTCAGCCCTGTGCAGGCGCCATCAGTCAGCCAGCGGGGGCCGCAGTTGCACCAGTTATGAGGACCTATGATCCGACTTTTTACCCCTAACCCTGAACAACAGCCAATCGTTGTTCATGCTGCCGCCCAGCCCAGTCGGAAGGCAGAGCTGAGATTCGATACGATGTATTCGAAAACCCAACTCTGGTGAGCTAGCGTATTTTACCGCTGCGCCACCTGAGCAGCATACTCTCTTTTTCTATACACTTTGGTGTACAGTCAAATTACTATAAAGTTAATCTTGAATCTTGAAGAGTCATCAGTCAGTCAGTTTTATGTCAAACACACTTATGGATGATTTTGTATCTCCAATTCACCTCACTTGCATGTCTTTGGACTGTGGGAGAAAACCGGAGCTCCAGGAGGAAACCCACACAGATACGGGGAGAACATGTAAACTCCACACATTAAGGACCCCGACCGCCCCATTTAAGAACCGAACCCAGGACCTTCTTACTGTGAGGCAACAGTGCTACCCACTGAACCACTGTGCCGCCCCAAATGTGTTTCTATTTACACATTTAACATAAAATGAATTGGATCAGTGATCAGAAAACATTTTTAAATCAGTTAATTGAAGATTCAAGAGAATTAACAAATCACCTGTTCTTTTTATTACATTTTACACAATGTCTATGGAAATGGGGTTTGTACACTGGTATGTTCTAGTTCTACCTTGACATGTGTAAGTTCATTAATATCAATTAAACAAACTTAAATAAATCTTAAATAAATAAACATTAATAAGGTTTAATTTCCAAATTATTTTATTTAAATAGAATCTAATGTATAGGTACGCACAAACAGTAAAAAAGTTAAAAAAAAAAAAAGTATGTTTTATGATAAAGCACTGTAAAAGATAAATTCTTATATTACAATAAATACACTTACCAACACGAATCAAATTCAGGGAATCGAATCCTTTCAGCTCTAAACGACTCTTTAACGTAAAGCAATAAAAGTCCAGTTCAAATCCGGTTGATTTAGATCCAAGCATGAGTCTGTGTGAGCGTGTGTGTGATACTGCGAGCTAATCTGTAAATGTGAGAGTATAAGTGTGTGTGTGTGTGTGTGTGTGTGTGCTGATCTGAGAACGGTTTCGCTGAACCTGATGGAATGATGAGAAAGGGACGCTACAGAACAGTGGGCGGAGCTTTCGTAAACACTGGCTCCGTCCCAAATCTCTCCCTATGGAAAAGTAGACTACATTAGTAGAACGTATTACCTATAGCTATGGGCAGGCTAAGTGCAGAGGCAGTAGGCTGGAGTGTGAGATTTGAGATTGTTCCTGGAGTGATTACAGCAGTGATGAGAGATGATGGCTGGTTACCCAAAAGGTGTAATTTGGAAGAGAAAAACAACAGTGAAGTAAAGTTTACTCACTTTTTATTACCTGCCCGAGTTAGAGGTTTAATCTTAAAATCAAGTCTGTAACCATGAATTGAACATTGTTGTTGGGGGGAGGTCTTTTTTTGGAAAAAAATGTACGCCGTGTGCTCCGGACCAAAGACGAAAAGGACCATCCAGACCGTTATCAGCAACAAGTCCAAAAGCCAGGGTCTGTCATGGTATGGGGCTGTGTCAGTGCCCTTGGCAAAGGTCATTAACACTTCTGGCACTTGATGGCAGCATTAATGCAGAAAAGTACATTGAGATCTTAGAGCAACATATGCTGCCTTCAAGACGTCAACTTTTCCAGGGACGTCCAGCATTTTTCAACAAGACAATGCAAAACCACATGCTGCACACATTACAAAGGCATGGCTGAGGAAGAAGAGGGTACGGGTACTGGACTGGCCTGTCTGTCTGCAGTCCTGACCTGTCCCCAATAGAGAATGTGTGGAGAATTTTCAAAGGAAAAATGCATCAACACGACCCCGTACTGTTATACATATTAAGACGTGTTTGCAGGAAGAATGAGACAAAATAAAAGCTGAAACACTAAATCACTTGGTATCCTCGGTGCCAAAACGTCCTTTAAGTGTGCTAACATGTTGCAATGGCAACATTACAAAGTGGTAAATGCTTTACTGTCCCAACTTTTTTTGGAATGTGTTGCAGGCCTGAAATGCAGGAATGGATGTTTATTAATAAATGAAATGAAGTTGAGCAGATAAAACATGAAAAATCTCAGGTTCATCCTGTCTGCAATCAAATGAAAGTCAAGCTGTCCCAACTGCTGCTCAGAAATTCACTCAGCATTCACTCTCTGCACAGGATTGTGGGAATATTTTCAGATATACCACCAACCAGCTATATAGTGCACATATAAGATATAAGATCCCTCTCCCATTACCTCCACATATGTTATCCCATTAAAAAGGATATGATCCGTCTGGACTGTGGCTGCCAGACAGACTACATCCTGTGTTCACGTGATGGAAGATTATCTTTATAGTTTCCTGAGTGAGCAGTACTAAACCACAAACACAAGCTAAACTAAGCAGAAGGTTTGAATTAAAATAATGTTTGTGTGGTTCAATTCTGAGATCAAATCAGTCTGTAAATAAATGTGATGTTATAAAGAAAATACAGAAAACAAATAACATTTATTTATTACCTCATAGATTTAGCAGAGATTAAGTGTTCTTCCAAAGAAAAATGTCTTCAGGCTACAGAAAATTCTCAAATGGATTACTTTACTTCCAGTTGGTCCTCCTTAGCTTCTGATGATGGACACGTTGTTGCCGATATGTAGATTGGCAGTCCTTGCCTTAATTGATCTCAGTGACATAGTCATGCTGAAATAAAATAAATGTTCTTCCATTACATTAAAACCACCTCCTTGTTTCTACAGTGTCCATTTTTTTAGCTCCACTTACCATATAGAAGTCAAGTCAAGTCAAGTCAACTTTATTTATATAGCGCTTTTTACAATATACATTGTCTCAAAGCAACTTTACAAAAAGAAGCACTTTGTAGTTCTACAATTACTGACTGTAGTACATCTGTTTCTCTTCATGCTTTGTTAGCCCCCTTTCAGCCTCCTGCTGTTCTTCAATGGTCAGGACCACCACAGGACCACTACAGGACCACCACAGAGCAGGTATTATTTGGGTGGTGGGTCATTCTCAGCACTGCAGTGAAACTGACATGGTGGTGGTGTGTTAGTGTGTGTTGTGCTGGTATGTGTGAATAAGACACAGCAGCGCTGATGGAGTTTTTAAACACCTCACTGTCACTGCTGGACTAAGAATAGTCCACCAACCAAAAATATATCCAGCCAACAGTGCCCCATAGGCAGCGTCCTGTGACCACTTATGGTCTAGAAGATGATCATCTCTGACTTTACATCTACAAGGTGGACCAACTAGGTAGGAGTGTCTAAGAGGATTGGTCAGTGATTGGACACGGTATTTAAAAACTCCAGCAATGCTGCTGTGTCTGATCCACGGCAGTGCTGAGAATCTTCCACCACCTGAATAATACCTGATCTGTGGTGGTCCTGACAACTGAAGAACCAGGTGAAAGCTGGCTTGATGAGGAGGTGAGTGTGTCAACACCATGTGTATGGGGCTGTGTAGTCGCAGACCAGTCAGAAGACCCAGGTCCACTTCTGTCCACCATAGCATAAAAGCACGTACAGTGTTCATGCAGGCATTGGGACTGGACATCAGAACAAATAAAGGTTGACAGGTCAGACCAATCCTCTCTTTTTTCCGAGATCACGTGGACGGATGGGCATGTGTGCCTCCTTTACACATATAGGAGGTGGCACCAGGATGGGTTTAATGAATGATCCACCTAGCAACATACACTGTTGAAAGATCTACTGGTAATGTATAGGGCAAGCCGTAGCCTAGTGGTTAAGGAACTGGACTAGTAATCAGAAGGTCACTGGTTCAAGCCCCACCACTGCCAGGTTGTTGGGCCCTTGAGCAAGGCCCTTAACCATCAACTGCTCAGACCGTATACTGTAACTGTAATGTAAGTCGCTTTGGATAAAAGCGTCTGCTAAATGCTAAAAATGTAAATGTGTCAGATACCAGCAGACTTCTTCTGTTGTCTTGTGGAGTTAAGATGATTGAAATCTTCCCGGCCTTTCATTCCAAACAAAGTCAGCGAATACATCCGGAGACCTGGCAACCTGCCAGTTTTACATGGGCACTGAGGGAAGTAAAATACCTGAGTCTGAGTAACCACGGATTTCCTGTATTGTTCCCATCATCTACCAGACCTTTTACTGTAAACAAATAGCAACGACCCACCCAGATGAGAGAATGGGGAATAATAATGGTATCCATGGTGATGTATAACAAAGTGTATGAGACGAGACCTCCTTTTCTCTTCTGAGCTTATTTAGGATCAGGGTTCCCACCAAGGAATGATGACAGAGACAGGCTCAATCTCATTCAACAAACTAACACTGGACGTCTAACAAAGAAACATAAGAACCCAATATCCACAATATAAGGCCAGAAGTATGGAAACACCCATTCTAATGATCAAACACATGTGTTTTAGTCATTGTGAACAGTGTATTAAATAGATTATACAATATAAACTATATATTTCCAACATTGTGGCAGCCGTTTGGGGAAGGACCCTGTCTGTTCCAGCATGTACACCGATCAGCCATAACATTAAAACCACCTCCTTGTTTCTACACACACTGTCCATTTTATCAGCTTCACTTACCATATAGGAGCACTTTGTAGTTCATCTGTTTCTCTGCATGCTTTGTTAGCCCCCTTTCATGCTGTTTGTCAATGGTCAGGACTCTCTCAGGACCAGTACAGAGTAGGTATTATTTGGGTGGTGGGTCATTCTCAGCACTGCAGTGACACTGACATGGTGTTGGTATGAGTGGATAAGACACAGCAGCGCTGCTGGAGTTTTTAAACACATCACTGTCACTGCTGGACTGAGAATAGTCCACCAACCAAAAATATATCCAGCCAACAGCGCCCTGTGTGCAGCGTCCTGTGACCACTGATGAAGGTCTAGAAGATGACCAACTCAAACAGCAGCAAAAGATGAGCAATCGCTTCTGACCTTTTCACATCTATAAGTGGACCAACTAGGTAGGAGTGTCTAATAGAGTGGACAGTGAGTGGACACGGTATTTAAAAACTCCAGCAGCGCTGCTGTGTCTTATCCACTCATACCAGCACAACACACACTAACACACCACCACCATGTCAGTGTCACTGCAGTGCTGAGAATGATCCACCACCTAAAGAATACCTACTCTGTAGTGGTCCTGTGGGGGTCCTGACCATTGAAGAACAGGGTGAAAGCAGGCTAAAAAGGTATGTAGAGAAACAGATGGACTACAGTCAGTAATTGTAGACCTACAAAGTGCTTCTATATGGTAAGTGGAGCTGATAAATTGGAGAGTGAGTGTAAAAACAAGGAGGTGGTTTTAATGTTATGGCTGATCAGTGTATGTGCCCAACATGAAGTCTATAAATATATGGCTTGACAAGTTTCGCATAAAGGAAATTCAGTAGGCTTCACAGAGCCCTGACTTCAACATCATTAAACGCTTTGGGAATCCCCACAGAAACAGTCCTAAAAATGTGGAGGATGTTGGAGCTAAAAAGGAGGAGTGAGGGTTTAGATTTAACGCCTATGGATTGAAATGGAATGGGTAATCCAACAAGCATATGGTTAGTTGTCTACATACTTTTGTCCATATAGTGCAAGACAACACACAGTGCCAGTGCTCATTTCTTATTAACTTTTCAAACTGAAATTTTGATGGCTTCTTCTGAAGACTTATATCTGATACAAGTCTAAACAGGTCAGACTCCTGAATGCACCAAACAACAAGGCCCCACCCAGGGTGAAGCTACGCTATACAAGTTGTGTTTAACATCTAATGTTTGAGACTGCACACTACTTTTAGCGTCATGCGTATGTGAAGATTCCTCCTTTTTATATACAGTATGTGCAGAAAATACAATGAACCAATTCAATTGCATCAAGACAGTGAGTGTACCCAGTCGACTTTCTGCATATTTTAATGCAGGTTTAAGACAATCAGGGAACCTGATGGAAGCCCAGACTGACAGGGAGAATATGCTAAAACTGGATGCTGGAGGTGAAGAGTAAACTCCGATTCTGATACTGTGTAGTACCCACACTAAACGCAATGCTAACCTATTAACTGTCTGGAACAGTAAGAGTGCTATTTAAACTGCTACAGTTTATTGATGGACAGGTAGTGGCGGGTAAGTGAATGTAGGTATAAGATTAGTGATCAGAAGGTTGCTGGTTTTAGACCCACCACTGCCAAGTTGCCATTATTGGGTCCCTAAACAAGGCCCTTAAACCTGAATTTCTAAACTGTTAGCCAAAATTATTCTGGTGCCACAGAAAAGAAAAGAGGACTTTTACAGGACATGAATTTTTTAAAAACAACTTTGCATTCTATGTTTAAAAATAAAACAAATACAGCGGTACCTTGGAACTCAACGTCAGTTGGTTCTGGAACTGGCATTGAGTTTTAAGGTATTTTTTCCCATAAGAATGTTTGGGAAACTTGTTAGTGCGTTTCATGGTCCTGTGGGCATATACTGTATTTTAGGCTAATGTAAATTATTGGGCTTGTTTTTGATACTTATACACTGAAAATAACACAAATATAATATAAAAACACTGAAATAAAAAACCTTGAGCTGTAACACAAGGTTAAAAGTGAAACAGTAAGGAAAATCCTGCTAAACACAGATACATGTGGAGCTTCCAGAGTGAATCTGGCAGTTATTTCACACAAATGCAGTTTTGTCTCATATTGGCACTTTGATGACGTATTACCGCACCGCTCAAGCCGAGCGCAGAACAAAGCTACTGTTCATTGTTAATTTGAAATTAAATACATTTTAAAAAACAAACTGAACACGTTGAGTTTAAGGGTAGAAATTTCTCAACAAAGGGCATTAAGTTTCAAAGATTTACTATACTGTATATATATACAGCATTGTGTGTGTGTGTGTGTGTTTGTCATGTTTCTTAAAATTGAAGCATACTTCTAAAACATAAACTGCTAGGCTGCCACTTCTGGGCTCTTGAGCATAGGCCTTAATTCTTCACAGCTTGGATTGTAGCGTCACAACTGTAATCGTTGCTTTGTGGCTCCTACCAGGTATTTATTTACAGAATATGAAAAAATATATGACATGACATTTTCAGTAATTATTTAATCTTGATCAGGTTTGGTGTTTCTAAAAAATACTGGATAGCACTGGGCGCAAAACCAGGGTTACACTCTAGAGAGGTAAGGACAATTCACCTTCTAGTATGTTTTTGTGAGGTTTAAAGTACCTAGAGTATCCAAAAAAGGGTTTGAGGTCAAGCCAAATCCTGAAGACAATGGTTCTGGAGATAAACCATATATTTGCATATCTCCCCTATTAGATGTACAGTAGACCCTTGAGTTACAAACGGTTTACCATAGGAACATTTTGGGTTACGAACGATCTTTTTCAACTTAACGTACAAACAAATTTCGTAATTATACAAATGTTGTATAATTACTCCTGCCAGTAGCCGTCACTGTGTATCAGACAGAGGGACAGTGAGTGAGAGAGAAGAAGGAATTCGGCTCAGTAAAGTATTATTGTTTATTACAGTAATATCTATTCTATTAAGATTTAAGGGAAAATATACTTGTATTTATAACCAAAAAGACCATTTAAGACGTTAGAGAGGTTAGGTAAGGGGGTGGTTTGGGAGGTCTGGCATGGATTAATTGTATTTACATTATTTCTTATGGGAAAAATGGGTTTAACTAATGAACATTTTGACTTAAGAACAGCCCTTTGGAACAAATTAAATTCGTAAGTTAAGGGTCCACTGTATCATGTCTTTGTATAGTACATTATTTATTGAATTACTTATTATTTATTGAAAATTAGAAGACATAAAAGGTAAACAATTTGCTCAAATGAGCTTTTTATTTATTTAAGATGTTTCAAGTTGGTTACAAACCAATTACAAAAAAATTTCCATAGTGTTCTGCTTTTTCGTAGAAAAAAAACAAAAAAATTAAAAGACATGTTGAAACAAACAGACGTCAAGAGGTATCTATGAAAAAAATAATCACCAAGCATATTGCTTAAGACAACAACTGAAAAAGACAAAACAATACCAACAACAAACATTCTAACCATCCCTACAAACTTTGGTGAAATGTTACATGATCTTATATGTAGTACATTCAAAAAGACCCCCCTTACTTTCACCGAGAACAAAACAGTAGCTTTGAGTAGCATCCCTTTTTAAATAGCAGCACTAAGTGTGTGTGGTGCATTATCAAATCAAATGGTTAGTCTATGCCAGTGTTCAACTCTGACCATAATTCCTGCCAAGCTACAGAAAAAAGCTTCTCAGTTCCAACTATTTAGTTAAAGTCATTTGCACATTACAGGATTGATTGCATAATTAAGTAATGCTTAAGATCTGTATCAAGCTTTAGAACCAAATATGGTTCCATTTGTCGCAGTATAGTTCACAATTCAGAAACGGGTAACATTTTTCTTAATGAGTTTATATTAACCATTTAATTTATTTGTTCAGTGTGATTTTTTTGGAAATGAACATTAAAACCACCTCCTTGTTTCTACACTCACTGTCCATTTTATCAGCTCCACTTACCATATAGAAGCACTTTGTAGTTCTACAATTACTGACTGTAATCCATTTATTTCTCTGCATGCTTTGTTAGCCCCCTTTTCATGCTGTTCGTCAATGGTCAGGACTCTCCCAGGACCACTACAGAGCAGGTATTATTTGGGTGGTGGATCATTCTCAGCACTGCAGTGACACTGACATGGTGGTGGTGTGTTAGTGTGTGTTCTGCTTGTATGAGTGAATAAGACACAGCAATGCTGATAAAGTTTTTAAACACCTCACTGTCACACAGGACTGAGAATAGTCCACCAACCAAAAATATCCAGCCAACAGCGCCCTGTGGGCAGCATCCTGTGACCACAGATGAAGGTCTAGAAGATGACAAACTCAAACACCAGCAATAGATGAGTGATAGTCTCTGACTTTACATCTACAAGGTGGACCAACTAGGTAGGAGTGTCTAATAGAGTGGACAGTGAGTGGACACGGTATTTAAAAACTCCAGCAGCGCTGCTGTGTCTGATCCACTCATACCAGCACCACACACACTAACACACTAACTGCAGTGCTGAGAATCATCCACCACCTAAATAATACCTGCTCTGTAGTGGTCCTGTGGGGGTCCTGACCATTAAAGAACAAGGTAAAAGTAGGTTAAAAAAAAAGTATGTAGAGAAACAGATGGACTACAGCCAGTAATTGTAGAACTACAAAGTGCTTCTATATGGTAAGTGGAGCTGATAAAATGAACAGTGAGTGTAGAAACAAGGAGGTGGTTTTAATGTTATAGCTGATCAGTGTAATTTGTACAGAGTTTATAAAATCCCTTAACCGTTACCCCAACCCATTGCTACACATTTACCACAAATGCCAGTGTCAGGCTTCCAAAAACAAATGAAAAAAAATCACATGGAGAAGGAATGAACAGCTGGAGGTCTCCACTCCAAACAGAAAATAATAAATAAATTACAGAGTTCTGTCACGAATCCAGCACAGAGGAACTGGGGTAGTGCCACTGACCCCTACTTTCCCCCTGAGTTTGCAGTTCTCTGTGGTAGTCAGAGAGTGGAGTGTGAGTTTACCAATATTAGCACCTTCTGCTAAATGTAAAACTGATGCACGGCTAACTGGTCCATGAACGGGCGCACCAGGTTATCAGTAGCGAAATAGAAGATCAGGCCAAAGGTAATGGAGATGGGGAGAGCTGGGAGAGCCTTTTTAAAGATGGCCAGGAGCAGGAGAGTTAGACACAAGCCCTGTGAAAAAAAAAAGATGTTCAATCAGTTCATATACCAAACACAAATGTACTGTAGCTCTACGAAGGTAAAACAATCTACACTGATCAGCCATAACATTAAAACCACCTCCTTGTTTCTACACTCACTGTCCATTTTATCAGCCCCACTTACCATATAGAAGCACTTTGTAATTCTACAATTACTGACTGTAGTCCATCTATTTCTCTACATACTTTTTTTTTTAGCCTGCTTTCACCCTGTTCTGCAATGGTCAGGACCCCCACCAGGATCATTCTCAGCACTGCAGTGACACTGACATGGTGGTGGTGTGTTAGTGTGTGTTGTGCTGGTATGAGTGGATCAGACACAGCAGCGCTGCTGGAGATTTTAAATACCGTGTCCACTCACTGTCCACTCTATTAGACACTCCTACCTAGTTGGTCCACCTTGTAGATGTAAAGTCAGAGACGATCGCTCATCTATTGCTGCTGTTTGAGTTGGTCATCTTCCAGATCTTCATCAGTGGTCACAGGACGCTGCCCATGGGGCGCTGTTGGCTGGATATTTTTGGTTGGTGGACTTTTCTCAGTCCAGCAGTGTCAGTGAGGTGTTTAAAAACTCCATCAGTGCTGCTGTGTCTGATCCACTCATACCAGCACAACACACACTAACACACCACCACCATGTCAGTGTCACTGCAGTGATGAGAATGACCCACCACCCAAATAATACCCACTCTGTAGTGGTCCTGGACAGTTTTGACCACTGAAGAACAGCATAAAAGGGAGCCAACAAAGCATACAGAGAAACAGATGGACTACAGTCAGTAATTGTAGAACTACAAAGTGCTTCTATATGGTAGGAGGAGCTGATAAAATGGACAGTGAGTGAAGAAACAAGGAGGTGGTTTTAATGTTATGGCTGATCAGTGTATAAAGCATTTGTCCCTTGACTGAACAAAAAATGCAGCTTTTAAATATTCAACTAATAAAAGAGATTCATTCAAAACCTATATTACCCTCGTAAAAAAGTAATTGCCCCCTAAACCTAAAGGATGGTTTGCCCAACCTTGGCAGTAACAACAAATAAATCTCTTTAGAACATGACACTGTGTGCTGTTTTTCAGACATTCTATCCTTCTTCACATTGCCAGACAGGTTCTACTGTATTTAAGTGATGTTTAGATTCAGCAGGTCTGGCAGTAATCATGCCTGGGTGTGGTTGGTGGAATTGAGCCCAAATACCATCTGAGATTAATTTACTGGTTGATTTAGTAGCTAAGGGGCAATTTGTTTTCCACATAGGGCCAGGTAGGATGAAATAACATTTTTCCTTCAATAAATGAAATCATCACTTAAGAAAAATATTTTGTGTTTACTTGGGTTATCTACTGTATGTCTAATATTAAAAGAATTCCTGTGACAAATATGCAAAAATAGAGGGGAAATAAGCAAAAGTTTATGTTTTTAAATTACAAGATTATTCTAAAAGCAATCATCTGACGATTCAATCCAATTCTAGAAACTGTCACTGTTAGCAGATGTGTGCTTTGAATAAATAAATGAATCATATATGAAAAAACCAGCCTTGACTTACGAACCGTTTACCATACGAACATTTTGTGTTATGAGCGATTTTTTTCAACTTAACAAACTAAAAAATTTCAGATTACAAACCGAAATTCGTGAAACACGTAATGCCATGAACAAGTTGACTCAGACCGTCTCTCTCTCTCTATAAATATATACAGTATATACAGTGAGCGAACATTCGGACAGTGGACGGTGTTTTCTTTATATTTTGTAAACTTCAATATTAAAATGGCCCCAAAGGAGGTGCAGAGAAAGCGTAGTGGTGAGAAAATGAATCTATTACTATTTGGTGTGTTGTATAATTAAGTGTATAAGCCAGCGGGGACAGTAAGTGAGAGAGAAGAAGGAAGTCGGCTGAGTAAAGTATTCTTTCTTTCGTGCAATTACACCTACAAAATACAACACTATTGAAATAAAGAAGGAAATAATAGAGAAATGTGAGAGTTATTGTTGTTTCTGGTAGATACATTTTATATAAAAAGAAGGAAAGTTATTATGGTGTATGGTACAGCACACGTACTGTACTGAAATGTGATGTGTGTTTTGTTATGTGCAGTACAGTACTACTGTGAATTATTGTTTATTATTGTTTATTACAGTAATGTCTATTCTATTATGTAAGATTTAAGGGAAAATATACTTGTATTTATAACAAAAAGACCATTTAAGACAATAGAGAGGTTAGGTAAGGGGGTGGTTAGGGAGGTCTGGCACGGGTTAATTATATTTACATTATTTCTTATGGGAAAAATAGGTTTAACTAACAAACATTTTGACTTAAGAACAGCCCTTTGGAACCAATTAAATACGTAAGTCAAGGGTCTACTGTATCTACTTTTATTTCACTTACACTGAATGGTTAAAAATAACTAAAACAATCCAATATTTTACTTGCTGCAGTGCAGTTGCTAAGGCTGACTGCAGCTATAAAACCATGGCTGTATTTACCAACAAATAATTGGCATGCGTACGTCTGCCACATTGTGGACACATTACTAAAAAACTGAAAGGCAAATGTTTTATCGGAAGTTGTTTTTATTATTGATAGTGGGTGGATTTATAATTTACTTACAATAAGAATGGCCACAAAGCAGGCTAGTGTTGTGTTCCAGTCACCAGTGGCTGTTGCAGACGCCTTTCCCACCAGCATACTGTAGAAGATGAAGTCGCCCAAACCAAGCTTTACACCCCCTGCAAAAATAAACACACACCTGAGAATACTGCTCACTTTCACCACGGTTACACCACTTAATAACTAAGCAAACATCCTGGTATTTGGGGAGGTGAGTTGGATGGGAGGTAGCTGTTTAAGTAGCTGTTAAAGCCGTGTTGTTTCCACTGAAGTGCTTAGCCTCTTATTCATAGCATCCTTTGACCTCCTGAACACGGTTATATGTAGATAACACTGCTGTAAAAAGCATCAAAGACAGACAACAGTCACATTGATAATAAAATACATAATAAACGTATTTATTACTTAACTATCGCTAGCAAACTTATAATCATAGTAACACAAAAAAAAAATATTTATACTGAGGGAAAAAACACTTTAGCCAAGGCTGGATTGTAATTTACTACAGCGATAGATTGGCGACAGTTTAGGTAAACTTACTGCAGGGGTGCCCACACTTTCGTGGCTTGAGGTTGGCATCATCATTTTTCAAATAAGCTTTGTAGCTTTTTTTAAATGCGCTTCAGTTGCCTATATTGATATTCAGCATTACAGGGCAAGCGACTGAAAAAAATCACACTAATTTATCCTGATGATTTGCTCTAAATGGTGTCAGCTAGGTTCATGTAGTCTGGAAAATAGCTTCTTTTAAGTGTTTGTCAGTTAGCATGGACCTACAGGGGTTGGACAAAATAACTGAAACACCTGTCATTTTAGTGTGGGAGGTTTCATGGCTAAATTGGACCAGTCTGGTGGCCAATCTTCATTAATTGCACATTGCACCAGTAAGAGCAGAGTGTGAAGGTTCAATTAGCAGGGTAAGAGCACAGTTTTGCTCAAAATATTGCAATGCACACAACATTATGGGTGACATACCAGAGTTCAAAAGAGGACAAATTGTTGGTGCACGTGTTGCTGGCGCATCTGTGACCAAGACAGCAAGTCTTTGTGATGTATCAAGAGCCACGGTATCCAGGGTAATGTCAGCATACCACCAAGAAGGACAAACCACATCCAACAGGATTAACTGTGGACGCAAGAGGAAGCTGTCTGAAAGGGATGTTCGGGTGCTAACCCGGATTGTATCCAAAAAACATAAAACCACGGCTGCCCAAATCACGGCAGAATTAAATGTGCACCTCAACTCTCCTGTTTCCACCAGAACTGTCCGTCGGGAGCTCCACAGGGTCAATATACACGGCCGGGCTGCTATAGCCAAACCTTTGGTCACTCGTGCCAATGCCAAACGTCGGTTTCAATGGTGCAAGGAGTGCAAATCTTGGGCTGTGGACAATGTGAAACATGTATTGTTCTCTGATGAGTCCACCTTTACTGTTTTCCCCACATCCGGTAGAGTTACGGTGTGGAGAAGCCCCAAAGAAGCGTACCACCCAGACTGTTGCATGCCCAGAGTGAAGCATGGGGGTGGATCAGTGATGGTTTGGGCTGCCATATCATGGCATTCCCTTGGCCCAATACTTGTGCTAGATGGGCGCGTCACTGCCAAGGACTACCGAACCATTCTGGAGGACCATGTGCATCCAATGGCGGTGCCGTGTATCAGGATGACAATGCACCAATACACACAGCAAGACTGGTGAAAGATTGGTTTGATGAACATGAAAGTGAAGTTGAACATCTCCCATGGCCTGCACAGTCACCAGATCTAAATATTATTGAGCCACTTTGGGGTGTTTTGGAGAAGCGAGTCAGGAAACGTTTTCCTCCACCAGCATCACGTAGTGACCTGGCCACTATCCTGCAAGAAGAATGGCTTAAAATCCCTCTGACCACTGTGCAGGACTTGTATATGTCATTTCCAAGACGAATTGACGCTGTATTGGCCGCAAAAGGAGGCCCTACACCATACTAATAAATTATTGTGGTCTAAAACCAGGTGTTTCAGTTATTTTGTCCAACCCCTGTATATTTAGACTTCATTATTTTTATGTGGGAAAAGGCTGTTTCACACAAGTAGGTAGGTCCAAACAAGACTGTCAGTCAAATATATGGCACATTTTTGTATGGATATTTTACCTCAGCCAGCAAGCTCCAAAACTGTCCACAGAGGCCCTTGACTATGGTCATATGATTGTCAGATTGTAGGGTTAAAATTTACCCATCAGCTTCTTCCACGTATGAACGAAACAGCCGTTTTCGCAGTGGTCTCGCCAATATAGAAACGTTTTTGGTTTCTTTGTGCTTGGTTGCGACTTCACAAACAGTGTAGGTTACAAAAGGAAAAATGCAAAAATGGAACAAACTGGCTACTGATGAATGAAAACTTTCAAGATTAGCATTGCTTTAGGCGTGCTGAGGCATAGCTATGGTAACAAACCACAAATGAAAGAAACAGTGGTCACATTTCATGTCAATCACGTTGACCTGTTTGAATATAGGCACGATCTACCAACGTGCACTGTGCGATCAATCAACGTATTGGGCACCCCGACAGTGGCTTAGTGGTTAAATTACTGGACTAGTAATCAGCACCTGACTACAAAATGTGGCGAAACCTGTGACCCCTGTGTAGATCACCTATGACCACTACTTCATGACCACTACTACTCACTTTCTTCATCGTCATCTGCCGCAGGTGGGCGTGCCGACGGCATCTGCTGGATTTGACGCCGAGTCTCCTCATTGGACTGGAGCGGGCCAAGGCGATGCTCCTGTTCACCCACCCAGTCAGATGTAAAGCCCCCGTCATCCTCTGGCTGAGCCACCGGAGCTGTCGTGTCTACAGGATAAAGAGGCCTTAAGTTGAGGACAAGTGCATAATAAAGTATGAAATAGCATAAACACACAAATATCGCTGACCACCAGCTGTGAGTGTTCTGAAAGACTCACCTTGGCTCTGTTGATTAGGGGCAGACTGGGCTGAATTATTTCTCGTCTCCGCACTGTCTGCCATGCCAACCAGCCACACCATTGTTGCTGGCAAAGCAAAAGGATACCGTTAGTAAAACATCCAGAGCTTTTATTATTTATTTTATTATTATTTGACTTCATTATTAGGGGCTTACATGAGTAGATAAGGCCTGGAAACATGGGTTCATTTCTTTCTTGAGCTGTTTCAACCAAAATGCGTAGAGGTCCTTTTGGGCATAACACAGCCAGTAGATCTATTAGAGAAAACACAAAAACAATTAGTCAGATCATCTCTTTTTATTGGTTTACACTGGCAGCCTCATGTCCCCTAAGTCACAGCTTGCTCATCTTCAGTAGGTGGTTCCTAAACAAATATACAGCTGGTTGTTCACCTATCTGATCAGGGTTGCCAGATTATAAAATGAAGTGGATATATGAAATCTTTGCTGTTTTACTTATGTCATTAAATCTTCTGCACCTCAAAAAACTTAGTGATGTATAAAGTTTGTTTGTTTGTTTATTTATTAGGATTTTGACGTCATGTTTAACACTTTGGTTACATTCGTGACAGGAACGGTAGTTACTCATTACACAAGGTTCATCAGTTCACAAGGTTATATCAAACACAGTCTCGGATAATTTAGTGTCTCTAATTCACCTCACTTGCATGTCTTTGGACTGCAGGAGGAAACCGGGGCACCTGGAGGAAACCCACGCGGATACGGGGAGAACATACAAACTCCACACAGAAAGGACCTGGACCGCCCCACCTGGGGATCGAACCCAGGACCTTCTTGCTGTGAGGCGACAGTGCTACCCACTTAGCCACCGTGCCACCCTAGTGATGTATAAAGACCAAACCCATTTACTGAACTTTACACAAAACTTTGTCTCTCTTCTCATGCATGATTTTCTTGGTTATGCGTACTTCATGTACTTTTATAAGGCTTGACAAACAAGATTCATTTCACAAGCATGAAAAATATTTTGAAGTAATTACTCAGAACACCACATGGTTATTTTCACACAAGCTGTGCCTTAATCCACTGGCCAGGGGCGCTGTACAACGGCTTACCAAACAATTTGGGATATGCAAAATAAAGAATTTGATTGTACTGTACAATGTATGTTTATGTGATGAAAACGTTTGATCTAACCCATATTATTATTAGAAAAAGATATTTAATGTTTTAGCAGACCAACTTATTTTGTAAATATATGTTTCTGATTGCAATTCAAATTGATAGAGCAACTCAAATGCCAACCTTGCTAAAAAATTAATCCATCCATCCATCCATCTATCATTTAACGCTGTGTTTACTCTTCTGAGTTATATTCACGGCAGGAAAAATGTATGTGGGTGCTTTGTATCTGCTACGTAGTCTCTGATATTATATGTGTATTCCTAATTTAGTACTTGTAATGAAGTTTAAAAGTTTTTACTAAAATATTAATAAAAGATTAGTTTTAATGTCCAGCTAGATCAGTGACACTTATTAAAACCCAAATGAGGTACGCATTGTATAATCCTATTTATTATGTGATTTCCTGCAATATATATTTTTTTAAAAAGCTTGTGTAATGCAAAGTACTGTAGAAAACAATGTGTACTTAGGACTGAACACATATTTGTGCCATATTTCCTAGTAAATAGAAAAGCAACTGCAAAACAACAGCATAAAGTCTGACCTATGCTCGCTACAAAGTGTGGGTCCTCTTCTATTCTTGTCTAAGAATACAATCCTACATAACTGTCTTCACCTTTTGACTACAGAGATCACATTGTTTGGGAACAATGAAGTGTGCAATTTATGCTGTGGGAGAGACATTTTTACAGGAAATCTGCCTGTCAAAAACACATTACTTGTTCTGGGTAATGCACAGCACTATCAAAAATATTTTCCTGTTTGGATTTCAACGTACATCCTGTCTTATCTCGCCTTGTTAAAAATGGGGATTTCAGGGCACTCGGGTGGTGCAGCGGTCGAACATGTTAGCACACAACTTTGGACTGTTTGAACTTGCTGACAGACTATGTTTGTATGGCGCCATCCAACTGGCAGTGTTATTGGGAGGGAAGGTGGGACAGGATCTACAGCAGTGGTCCCCAACCACCGGGGTAATTTATTACCGTGCCACACAGAAAGAATAAATAATTAGAAATCGCTAGAAGAGCAATTACATTTCCAATACTCTTGGGGTGTTAGTGTCTCTAATCACCACTAGGTGTGAGCAGCGTCTTGTTGCAGCGAAAAGGCTCAGGGTTGCCACCAAATTTCCATTCTATAGTTTTTCTGTTTTAAATCCTCCCGCCCCGCCGGTCCATCAAATTATATCCTATATGAAACCGGACTGGTCTGGGCACCTGCACAAGTGAGGGGTGGGATTCACACAGAGCTTTGCATGGATCTCCTTGGTGAAATTACAGTGGGCGGTGGTAAGAACTGGCTGCTGATGGCCCTCAGCCATGGCAGGGGTCTGCAGAAGTGAGTGAGAGATACATATGGGCAATTGGATACAACTACATTTAAAGAAAAACTGAGAAATAAGAGTAAAATGAATAAAATGAATTAAAAAATAATAAATCATGGAAGACTTGGGATTTCTGTGACTAAAAGATAAAAAAAAAGACCTTTTACAAATTAAACCTACTTACTTGGCAAAGGACCAGCCTTATGAAAGAACATGTGTAAAGAAAGCCGTTACTAACCGTAGACAGAAATAACAGCAAGGATGAGCCAGGCAGTCCACTCGGGCAGGTACTTAATAAACACTAAAGCCATGAGGGCACTGATCATGATGAGGTAGGCTTGCTGCAGGCGCAGTGGGCCTTTCCAGTGGATACAAATCATCCCAACGACCCCAAAGTTCCAGACGATAACTGCCAGAGTAAAGTAATCCATGGCCACGTTGTATGTCTTAAACACCTCCCTGAAATATAAGATAAGAGGGCACAAAAATAATTACATTAATAACAATAAAGCCCAAATACTTTCTAAGCTCAATTGTTTGGATATTTGAAGTACTTTGATATAAGGAGGAAACAACCATGTTGTTGATTCTTATGCTGACACACTTTCACTGAAACTTTCTTTGTGCTGTCTACAGACATTAAAACATTTTATTTTGAATGGTAATGTTCCGAGTTACAAACTTTAAAGGCATTAAAATTACAATTGCCATTGTAATTAACGGTGATTGTGATTTGCATATGGACCTGTGCTATGCAATGGGCCGGTGAATATAAGGTTGGGGTATTCACCACCAGCTCAGACTGAAGAAGTCACTTGGATAGTTGACGAAACGTATCTCTACACCAAACTTGTGTCCAGATGAACTGATTCAACCTCGTGGATTTGTGTACCTGGATTAGGGCTGCACGATACTGGAAAAAACTGACATTGCGATTTTTTTTTCCTGCGATATATTGCGATATTAAAAAAATGCAGGAATTTTCACCACATTATAAATAATATTAATAATGCATGTATCTTACTCTAAATAAGGGGCTCATCTGTGAAAAAGGGTGGTGCCTACAAGGGATACAAAAGATTATGACAAGCTACATCTTTGTACTTGGTTGAAACTGAGCATTAAACTAAGAAAGCTTCAATATCACATGAGGGAATTAACAGGATTGACAAAATGGGTCATTTGATATTTTATTTCACAATCAAATCCTCTTCAAGTAGTAAACATTATTTAAAAAAAAAACTATACAAACAAAAGAGCAGCTATACACCTGTTCCAAATCCGGGATGCCTTACTAAGCTCACTACTGAGGCATCTTAATATTTCAATGTTATTTTGACGAGTGAGAATCGGAAGCGTCCTTAGTGATGAAGGCAATCCCAGAATTCATTGCGGCATCTCTTCTCTCACAGAAAAATAAACATGGCTGACGGTGCGGACAAAGTTATTTTCAAACGTAAATAAATAATTATTGATTTTTAACGAGATGTTATGTTGACATAACCTCATTCCATTGGTTTTAATGGCAAGATGCTAAACGCGAAACCCGATGGAATCGCTAAGTAGCGCGTTCGAATAACCTGCCTTATAAAAGTTAATGACTTATTAGAATCCTCTCTACTGAGGCAGCTGCCTATGTAGGTAGTACAGCAAGGTAGCTCACTAGGATTTTGAACACACTTGAAGATTTGTCATGGAAAATGAGAACGGTGTGAATTTTCGTTTTGTGTCAAGCAGCAAAAAAGTTGTATCATGACGTATTTGATTTAATTTGCATTAAGTAACATCGCACGTCCTGCGATGTGACTATTGCGGACGTACACATTGCGATGACTATGCTGAAACGAAATATCGTGCAGCCCTAACTTGGATTATTGAGCATGCATCAAGAGAGAGTCAGCTCTTTGGTTGGCAAGTTCCATTGACCAATTTATCTGTCTCAAACACTGTTTTGGTGATAAATTGGTACTCTATTATCTCTCATATTAACTGTAAAACCATATGTAACTATAAAACCCATACTTAGGTTTAGATTCTATGAAGTATTACTAAGCATCATGCTCAGGTTTCACAGAGATCTATTACGCTAGCCCATCACTGCTGAGATCCAGGTTTGAATTCCTGTCCAAAGCATTTACAGCTTGTGAAAATAAAAACTAAACAAAATCATAAGCATTCAGTTTAATGATATATTTGTCTGTCTATATTTAGTCTGTTATTTGTACAATGGCGGGCAGAAAGTGTACTCACCCCAGGTAAATGAAGGAGAAAAAGAACAGCAAGAGCAGGGAGGAAAAGAACAGCCAGGCATGAATCACCTGAAATAACATAGATGTGAAACCTGCAGGTAAATAATCCAACCAAACATATATGTGCTACCTCAGTCTTGGTGTTAAATGTTCACTCAGAGAGAAACTGCTTTACCTTGTAGCAGCGGTACTTGTAGAGCAGTACCAGAACCAGCGTCATTACCACTATCACACTGATCATGATGGTAGCATTCAGGATGGAGTAGAGAGCACGTTGACCCACAGTTTCCACAGTGTCCTCACGGAAAGGAGTGTAGATCCTGAATGAACAAGGGCTTCTCGTCAGCAATTCTCTTACTAGTTTAATTTATAACACTAACAAAAGCAACAAGCAATTTTTTGTGACAGACATTACTGTAAAACAGTGATAGAAAACAGTTTGGGCAGTGATAGCTCAGTGTACTGGACAGCTCAAGGTACTGGACTAGTAGTCAGAAGGTTGCCAGTTCAAGCCCCGCCACTACCAAGTTGCCACTGTTGGGTCCCTGAGCTACAACAAACATATTGATGCACTTTGGGTATACAGCTACTGCCATTAAACCATCTCTTGCTGTGCACATTACAGCCATTCAATTACCCAGGGAATCCGGACCCACCTTGACCCTGACCATGATAGGTGACCCTTTATTACGTTTTTTTGTTACACTGCAACCTGAAACCTAAAACTGCTACTTCTGCATATTGTTGATGTGAGTGCCTTTAAGACTTACAGTTGCTGGCCATCCTTGTGTGTGTAGAAGCTGACCGACTTGATGGTTGCCACGACTACCACCATGCACAGGGTGACGGGGACGAATAGCATGATGACATGTTTGGCTCCATACTTCAGAGTCAGCTCCTCGTCCTCCTCTTCCGAATGATCAGTGACCACCTGTGGGGGATGAGCTGAGGAAGGCTGGCCGTTAAGCTCGACCTCCCCCTGGGCCCGACTTGTAGAGCTCCGGGTGTCGGTGTGCCGGCTGGCCTCTGCTCCATCACCTGACTGCACACAGAAAATAGAACCTGGGGTGAAACGTTTTACACGCTGACCGAATTAAGACACCAGATGACAATATAGGGTCTGTCTGAACACCTAGTGAGCTCTCTACACAGACAGCACTTAGTCATCCTACGTGCACTCCTGAGAAGAAGGCTACCCGAATTCTTAGATACTTTAAAATGCTGCCTACTGAGGTAACTTATGCCAAAGCGATAATCTGACTGAAAAACGAAAGAGCATCCAATGCTACCTTAGTGGTAAAGGCAATCCCAGCATTCAGTGCAGCACAACTTTTCTCACAAAAACATTACAAATATGGCAGACAAAGTTCTTTCAAGAGTTCTTTTCAAATGTAAATAAATTCTCTTTGATTTTTAATTTTGTATAAAGGTGTAGAAGTGTCACTTATTTGCAAATTCAAGCTTGTCAGTGACAGTTTAACCATTTTCGGTACACGGATGAAGATGTTAGCTTAGTTTGTTTGTTTATTAGGATTTTAACGTCATGTTTTACACTTTTGGTTACATTCATGACAGGAACGGTAGTTACTCATTACACAAGATTCATCACCTCACAAGATTATATCAAACACAGCCTTGGACAATTTCGTATCTCCAATTCACCTCACTTGCATGTTTTTGGACTGTGGGAGGAAACCGGAGCACCCGGAGGAAACCCACGCAGACACTGGGAGAACATGCAAACTCCACACAGAAAGGACCCGGACCGCCCCACCTGGGGATCGAACCCAGGACCTTCTTGCTGTGAGGCGACAGTGCTACCCACTTAGCCACCGTGCCACCCTGTTAGCTTAGTAAGCGAAAACTACAGTGACATAATCACTGTCTAAGCAGTGTGTGTGAATAATCTGCATTATTAGTTTGATGGCTTATTAAAATCCTTTAGAATACTTAGGCAGCTGCCTGGGTAAGCAGCAGGCAGCAAGGCAGCTCACTAGGTTTTCGAACAGATTGTTAACTGCTTGAGGGATTTGTGAAGAAAAACAAGCTAGAAATCCAAGAATGCTCTTGGGCTTGTAGTGCAGTGCAAGTAAAGTTTTGGACAAGTGATTTAGTATAATCTAATAATGCCTCAATTAGACGGCAGAGGTCACAATTATACAGCAGCAATGAGCGCCACTTGACCATCCTACCTCCTGCCTGTTTGGTTGCCAGGTTAAAGCACCATCTGGGATTCAAATTCAAGAGCTCTAAATCTCAGCTGTGTTGGACTAGTGCATACGACCATTGCGCCACCTAAGCACCCATAACCTATTTATTTTCAATGCTTTTAAATACCTTATGATTCCTATTTAAAAATACAACTACTACGTAAATTTGTATGTGAACTACAACAGGTCTTAATAAGCATTGTAATGTTTTATCATTATGCCAACCACTGGCATTTACTGGCCAACTGGTGAGCCTGTAGCAATGTGACAAAAAATGCAAAACAATTACTTGACAGGAATTGTTGACTTTTATATCCAATCCCTTCTGATCTATACCATCTACGGTTAATACTGTAGATGGTACATCTGACTCTGGAGGCTGATACTTTACACTCCCAGGTCAAGTTTAACAGATGACAAAAACCAGTAATGATTATAATCACATACTCTTTATGATCTCATTCCTAGATAGTTATCTTCAGTGATTAAAAAGAAAAGTGCAGTCATAGCACGTCTCTTCCACCAGCCATCATAACTGAAAAAAATACGCCTGACTCCTCAGAAATCTAGAGTCTGAATAAGGGTGTAAATCTCATACTAAAGACATACAGACAAAAGCAAGCCCAGGCAGGACAGCCCCAAGCTAGAGAAAGTAATATGATAGCTAATTGCAGCTGTTTCATACCTTTATCCGTGTTGCCACACCTGTTTGTGTAATGTTGGCACTAACCAGAGAAGGGTGGGACTAGCCAGTAAAAACATTCAGCTCTGATATGATTAGTTTCATGTTGGAACTTCCCTGCCTACCCAAGGGAAAAAAAACCCTGGATAGGCTTATGTAACACAAAACATAACTAAGCAATGTAATTAAGGTTTGTATCTGCATGATTTTGCCAGACATGCTTATTCAGAGGGACTTACACAAGTGTTTGGCTGTGTATTTAAAAAACACACTTGTATGCAAGATTACTGTGTAGATTATGGCTTACACTGATCAGCCATAACATTAAAACCACCTCCTTGTTTTTAATCCCACTGTCTATTTTATCAGCTCCACTTACCATATAGAAGCACTTTGTAGTTCTACAATTACTGACTGTAGTCCATCTGTTTCTCTGCATGCTTTGTTAACTCCCTTTCATGCTATTCTTCAACGGTCAGGACTCACTCTTCCCAGGACCACTACAGAGCAGGTATTATTTAGGTGGTGGATCATTCTCAGCACTGCAGTGACGCTGACATGGTGGTGGTGTGTTAGTGTGTGTTGTGCTGGTATGAGTGGATCAGACACAGCAATGCTGATGGAGTTATTAAACACCTCACTGTCACTGCTGGACTGAGAATAGTCCACCAAATCAAAATATCCAGCCAACAGCGCCCTGTGGGCAGCGTCCGGTGACCACTGATGAAGGTCTAGAAGATGACCAACTCAAACACCAGCAGTAGATGAGCGATCGTCTCTGACTTTACATCTACAAGGTAGACCAACTAGGTAGGAGTGTATAATAGAGTGGACGGTGAGTGGACACGGTATTTAAAAACTCCAGCAGCGCTGCTGTGTCTGATCCACTCATACCAGCACAACACACACTAACACACCACCACCATGTCAGTGTCACTGCAGTGCTGAGAATGATCCACCACCTAAATAATACCTGATCTGTGGGGGTCCTGACCATTAAAGAACAGGGTGAAAGCACGCTAAAAAGTATTTAGAGAAACAGATAGAGGACAATCAGTAATTGTAGAACTACAAAGTGCTTCTATATGGTAAGTGGAGCTGATAAAATGGACAGTGAGTGTAGAAACAAGGAGGTGGTTTTAATGTTATGGCTAATCAGTGTACATCTAAAAACAAAAACTTGTTAAAGCACTGCCGCATAGACTTAACTATTATTCTACACAAAGGTTAATCTAGGGTGTGCCACTTAGGTAAATAAAATACAATTTATACATCTTTTACATTAATTAATTAATTTTACAAAAACAACTCAAAAGTTGAGCCTCTAAGATGGTATAAAAGATGGTATAAAAAAGGTAATGACATCCCCTTGCAAACATTTGCATTCACTTGCAAAAACAATGCATTCTGTCGCAATTGTTTTTAATTTCCCCACAAAAAAACAATTGCCCATTATCATCTGTATCATTGCCTGACTTTTACTACAATGATAGTAGTGCATGTAGGCCTACTCCACTTAAAACAGATTTTATGTGGAGCTTATTCAGTCTTACCTGAAATTAATGTGACTTACAGCAGTAATGCTGTCTTCCAATATCATTTAGCTACATTTATAGTAAATTTCAAACAACTGCTGAATACAATTTAGCATAGACTGAGAAAACAGCTTTGGGGGTTAGTTTGTTTGTTTACTCGCTCTTTGGTTACATTCATGACAGACACAGTAGTTACTCGTTACACAAGATTAATCAGTTCACAAGGTTATATCAAACAATCTACCTCACTTGCATGTCTTTGGACTGTGGGAGGAAACTGGAGCACCCGGAGGAAACCCACCAGATATGGGGAAAACATGCAAACTTCACTCAGAAAGGACCCGGGCCTCACCACCTGGGGATCGAACCCAGGAACTTCTTGCTGTGAGGCGACAGTGCTACCCACTTAGCCACGGTGCCGCCCTCTTTGAAGGTTAGTAATTAGGCTGTTTGTCATTAGGCACCTCTACGTATGCTTGGTGTCTAAGGGACACATATTTTGCAAAGGTAACCCATTTTTTGTGTGTGGGAATGCACGACATTTGCACAAGAACACAATATCATTATCTTTTCTCTTTTAACCCATTTTCTTGAAGTAGTAAATAATATACAGGCACTGGTACAGGTGATGATCAAGACAGCAAGCATATATCCACCCACTCCCCCTGTCCTACACACACAAAATCGTAAGATCATTACACATATGTTAAAATAATGCATTGACATCTGAGTTCAAGTAATCATAGCTTACCAAATTATTTACTAGAACTTGGGCATTGTCAGCCATTGATGCTTGAAATAGAATCGAGCCTCATAGAAGAGTCGAGCTGGGTGGACCTGGAAGAACATACAAGATACATTTAGTTTGACTATGACTGACGTGTTGGGCACAATATGTTAGTGCTCTTTCTCTCTCAATGGAAAGGGAGATCAACCCACTGTTGACAAGACAATTGATGTGCACATGTAACACTGAGGATAGTGTGTTGAGCTGGAACATGTGTATTAGGCACATCAGCTGCTTACAGAAATGTTAAGCCTATAACAGTGGTCAAAAGAATATGGTCTTTTAACTATAACTATCTGTACCAAAAAGACAGAAGTGACTATAAAAGTAAAGTCTCCCAATAACACCCTCTTGAATTTCCAGCTGCAGTTTGTAATACATTACTACTGGCTACAGATACAACATTTTCCAAATTCTTTTAATCAATAACTGGCCATCATTAGTAAATACTTAACTATTAACAGCCTTGAAACTACTATAAATATTTAACACATCAAAATATTAAACACTTTATAGGCTTTACTAAATTAAATGTTAGTAGCTGGCAAATACACCAATCAATATGCAACTGGCACCGCTGTGGGTAGTGGTTGTTCATCAGTACTGGACTGGTGGTTAAAAGAATATTGGTTCAAGCCCCACCACTGCTAAGTTGCCACTGTCAGGCCCTTAAGCAAGGTCCTTAACATTCATTGCTTAGATTGTAAGTATTAGCAATATTAAGTTGCTTTACATAAAGCATCTGTTAAACACCATAAAGGTCCAATTTGTCCAAAATGTCCAATATCTTAAAGCTAATCTTGACAACATTAGTCAATATAAAGTTAGCACAGTTTTACCTTAGGATAGTAACATGACACACATATCCAGCCATACAGAATTTAATAATTTTACAACAGTGCTTGTCCAAAAGAGGATGCACCTGACAGTAGGTGTGCACACTGTAGCATGAAACCACTGCTGGATAACACTTATGAAAGTTTGCTGACGATTTCTAATTTTTAGTCCAATTTTTATCACAGCACCAGCTCTCTGTCACTGATGTGTGTGAGAGATATGCACTTTAGTGTTTACATTTTAACCAGTGACCACCATGACTTAAGTTATGTGTTTGCTACTTAATTTTGTAATAACTTTGTATTGTTATCATCTGTTATGTTACTCCTGTCTTTAATTAAGCAATAGAACACGAGAGGGAGTGTGTTATGGTGAATAACATCACAGCTGTGATTTGGTCGTAGATCATTACAGCCGTGATGTTATTCGCGATAACACACGACCTCAAGTGTTCTATTGCTTTAATACAACAGTTTTTACAAAATAAAGAAAGAAAATAAATCAAAGAAGCCCTGAATTTCATAATAAATATGCTTTAATATTGACAATACCTTCCGCCAAAAAGTAGTTCCACAACGAATATAAAGTTTAACACTACAAAGCAGACATCCCAAGTTGCCGAACATCTCATTTTAGGGAGGTAAGAACAACAAGAAGAAAAAGGCAAGAACCTCCGAAGGGAAAAAAAGAAATAAAAAACCTCTCACACACACACACCAAAGGATTATGGGAGCTCTTAGGAGCTGCTAACTGGGCTATTAAGCTAACTGTTCGCGTTACAAACACATTAAAGTTCCCTACATAGTTCACTAGATTGTGTATCAGATCGCGGATTTATGTTCCCTACATAGTGCACTAGATTGTATATCAGATCGCAGATTTGTTCCCTACATAGTGCACTAGATAGTGAATTAGACAATTGATTTATGTTCCCTACACAGTGCGCTAGATTGTATATCAGATCACGGATTTAAAAACGCGATCAGGAATAAAGTCTGTGTCGCCTGCGTGTGCGTTTAAAAAGGAGGGTCAGACCAGGTCAGTAACATTTCTAAGTTGTGAATGATTCACCACGTAAATAATCTCAGGTCAGTGATGGTTCCTTTCTGTTAATAGACAGTAGGGATGATGGATTGTGCATAGCAGGAGATGGACTTTAGACTGCAGCATTAAATAATAAAAGTTTTAGAAGCTCTTACAGCACAAGCCACATCATATACATATACACTGATCAGCCATAACATTAAAACCACCTCCTTGTTTCTACACTCACTGTCCATTTTATCAGCTCCACTTACCATATAGAAGCACTTTGTAGTTCTACAATTACTGACTGTAGTCCATCTATTTCTCTACATACCTCTTAGACTGCTTTCACCCTGTTCTTCAATGGTCAGGACCACCATAGAGCAGGTATTATTTGGGTGGTGGATCACTGCAGTGACACTGACATGGTGGTGGTGTGTTGGAGTGTATTGTGCTGGTATGAGTGGATCAGACACAGCAGCGCTGCTGGAGTTTTTAAATACTGTATCCACTCATTGTCCACTCTTTTAGACACTCCTACCTAGTTGGTCCACCTTGTAGATGTAAAGTCAGAGACGATCACTCATCTATTGCTGCTGTTTGAGTTGGTCATTTTCTAGACCTTCATCAGTGGTTACAGGACGCTGCCCACAGGGCGCTGTTGGCTGAATATTTTTGGTTGGTGGACTATTCTCAGTCCAGCAGGGACAGTGAGGTGTTTAAAAACTCCATCAGCGCCGCTGTGCCTTATCCACTCATACCAGCACAACACACACTAACACACCACCACCATGTCAGTGTCACTGCAGTGCTGAGAATGATCCACCACCCAAATAATATCTGCTCAGTAGCGGTCCTGACCATTGAAGAACAGCATGAAAAGGGGGCTAACAAAGCATGCAGAGAACCAGATTGACTACAGTCAGTAATTGTAGAACTACTGAACTGATAAAATGGACAGTGAGTGAAGAAACCAGAAGATGGTTTTAATGTTATGGCTGATCTGTGTAAGTACTGTACAGTATTATTTACACAAAGAGAAATTGTGCCAAACACAACACTTTTAGGGTAAATTGTCTATAAATAAAAGACCTACATAGTGGAGTCCACACAGTCTACCTCAACCATAGAACTTTGTATTCATCTAGGTCAATAAAACAACTGCATTTTCCAATGTGCCTCTTCCTGTTGTTCTCCAACACTACACACGAGTTTATTTTTTATTAATACAATATTTACTGTATTACTGTATGAATTCACTGTCCAAGTCAAGACTTTTGTACATTTTAAAATGGATTTAAAGTCACTACTAGCAGGTACTAGCGTTTTAGCTAGGCTTACTAGCTTACAGTTAGCTATCGGTTATCACAAAAGATATTTCTTAAAAAAAAATGAAAACAATAACAAAAATGTTGCGTCAGATTCAGTCCAGATAAATACTTTAAATAAGCTTAGGAATAAAATAGTTGTATACAACTGTAAAATTTAAAAACCGTAAAATGTGGTTAGCCGGCTAACTGTTACATTAACTGTGTCAATGTAGCCCTTTAACTTAGCTAAACAGCCAGCTAACCCAGCATCTATAAAACAAACAAAAAAATAATAAAGCTAGAAAATACTAACATTACACACATTTTATCTATGAGATAATTCAGAAAACATTTAAAATTATACTAAAGCATTGCTAAATATCTATAAGAGAATAGTTTAGGTTACAGACCTTGAGGCTTCACCGACCAACCAAACGCAAATACTGTGGCTGTATCCTAAATCACGCCCGATTGGACACTTAGTGCACTACAATAATAGCGAAAGTACAATGAAAACACGTTGTTTTTAGACCATACAAAGTGCACTGATACCGAAAGGAGGACGCTTTTTGGAATTTGTCCAAAACGTATCCTGATATTTGCGGTTTTTTGTGTGGTTTGAACTGCACTTATAATAGAAGTCCTAATTAAATCTGAAATATTGGAACGCTCCAGCTTTTAAAATCCTAAATCATATTTAATAAATCTGTATGACAAGTCTAATTACCTTAAACAAACTGTATATATATATATATACTTTTTCTTTTCTCTTTATCTTCTCTTTCTTGTTGTTCCTCAGCCTTTGTCCCGTTTTTCAGTTACGGGGTCGGCATTTCCGGCTTCTTCCCATTAGGGGTCGCCGGCGGGATTTGGCACAGTTTTACGCCGGATGCCCCTCCTGACACAACACTCCCTATTTATCCGGGCTTGGGACCGGCACTACAATGCACTGGTCTGTGCATCCCAGCAGCTAGGTAACTATGGGACATTTACTGTCTCCAATTAGCCTAGCAGCATGTCTTTGACCTGTGGGAGGAAACCGGAGCACCCGGAGGAAACCCACGCAGACACGGGGAGAACATGCAAACTCCGCACAGAAAGGACCTGGACCGCCCCGCCTGGGGATCAAACCCAGGACCTTCTTGCTGTGAGGCGACAGTGCTACTTAGCCACCGTGCCACCCTATATATATATATATTCAGGTCTAAAACACACACATAAATACATTTACATTTTCGGCATTTAGCAGACACTTTTATCCAAAGCGACTTACAGTACTGTGACAGTATACCAGAGGTGGAAAGAGTACTAAAATATTGTACTCAGGTAAAAGTACTATTACTTTAATGAATTTTTACTTAAGTACGAGTAAAGTTAAGAGTCTAAAAACCTACTCAAGTAAAAAGTAAAAAGTAACTCATTTAAAATGTACTCAAGTAAACGTTACTTAGTTACTTTTTTAACATCAGGGGGGGTGTCTCTTCTGTGTAATGCAAACAGGACAAGTGGATATAAATCTCACAGTAGTTGTTTTAATTAAAATATAATAGAAATAACATGTTGATACAACATTTAAAACATTTAGGAATGTGTAATTTTAGTCCCATTAAACTTTTCAAACTGTATAACCACTAGTGATGTGTCGTAGAATGATTCGATTCTATTGAACGGCCCTTTAAAATGAAACAAAGGAAACGAGTCGCGCTTCTGGGAGTCGTTTTATATATATATATATATATATATATACAGTGTATCACAAAAGTGAGTACACCCCTCACATTTCTGCAGATATTTAAGTATATCTTTTCATGGGACAACACTGACAAAATGACACTTTGACACAATGAAAAGTAGTCTGTGTGCAGCTTATATAACAGTGTAAATTTATTCTTCCCTCAAAAGAACTCAATATACAGCCATTAATGTCTAAACCACCGGCAACAAAAGTGAGTACACCCCTAAGAGACTACACCCCTAAATGTCCAAATTGAGCACTGCTTGTCATTTTCCCTCCAAAATGTCATGTGATTTGTTAGTGTTACTAGGTCTCAGGTGTGCATAGGGAGCAGGTGTGTTCAATTTAGTAGTACAGCTCTCACATTCTCTCATACTGGTCACTGAAAGTTCCAACATGGCACCTCATGGCAAAGAACTCTCTGAGGATCTTAAAAGACGAATTGTTGCGCTACATGAAGATGGCCAAGGCTACAAGAAGATTGCCAACACCCTGAAACTGAGCTGCAGCACAGTGGCCAAGATCATCCAACGTTTTAAAAGAGCAGGGTCCACTCAGAACAGACCTCGCGTTGGTCGTCCAAAGAAGCTGAGTGCACGTGCTCAGCGTCACATCCAACTGCTGTCTTTGAAAGATAGGCGCAGGAGTGCTGTCAGCATTGCTGCAGAGATTGAAAAGGTGGGGGGTCAGCCTGTCAGTGCTCAGACCATACGCCGCACACTACATCAAATTGGTCTGCATGGCTGTCACCCCAGAAGGAAGCCTCTTCTGAAGTCTCTACACAAGAAAGCCCGCAAACAGTTTGCTGAAGACATGTCAACAAAGGACATGGATTACTGGAACCATGTCCTATGGTCTGATGAGACCAAGATTAATTTGTTTGGTTCAGATGGTCTCAAGCATGTGTGGCGGCAATCAGGTGAGGAGTACAAAGATAAGTGTGTCATGCCTACAGTCAAGCATGGTGGTGGGAATGCCATGGTCTGGGGCTGCATGAGTGCAGCAGGTGTTGGGGAGTTACATTTCATTGAGGGACACATGAACTCCAATATGTACTGTGAAATACTGAAGCAGAGCATGATCCCCTCCCTCCAGAAACTGGGTCGCAGGGCAGTGTTCCAGCATGATAATGACCCCAAACACACCTCTAAGACGACCACTGCTTTATTGAAGAGGCTGAGGGTAAAGGTGATGGACTGGCCAAGCATGTCTCCAGACCTAAACCCAATAGAACATCTTTGGGGCATCCTTAAGCGGAAGGTGGAGGAGCGCAAAGTCTCGAATATCCGCCAGCTCCGTGATGTCGTCATGGAGGAGTGGAAAAGCATTCCAGTGGCAACCTGTGAAGCTCTGGTAAACTCCATGCCCAGGAGAGTTAAGGCAGTTCTGGGAAATAATGGTGGCCACACAAAATATTGACACTTCAGGAACTTTCACTAAGGGGTGTACTCACTTTTGTTGCCGGTGGTTTAGACATTAATGGCTGTATATTGAGTTATTTTGAGGGAAGAAAAAATTTACATTGTTATATAAGCTGCACACAGACTACTTTTCATTGTGTCAAAGTGTCATTTTGTCAGTGTTGTCCCATGAAAAGATATACTTCAATATCTGCAGAAATGTGAGGGGTGTACTCACTTTTGTGATACACTGTATATATACAGTATATATATATATACTGGTGCTGGTCATAAAATTAGAATATCATGAAAAAGTTGATTTATTTCAGTAATTCCATTCAAAAAGTGAAACTTGTATATTATATTCATTCATTACACACAGACTGATATATTTCAAATGTTTATTTCTTTAAATTTTGATGATTATAACTGACAACTAATGAAAATCCCAAGTTCAGTATCTCAGAAAATTAGAATATTGTGACAAGGTACAATATTGAAGACACCTGGTGCCACACTCTAATCAGCTAATTAACTCAAAACACCTGCAAAGGCCTTTAAATGGTCTCTCAGTCTAGTTCTGTAGGCTACACACTCATGGGGAAGACTGCTGACTTGACAGTTGTCCAAAAGACGACCATTGACACCTTGCACAAGGAGGGCAAGACACAAAAGGTCATTGCTAAAGAGGCTGGCTGTTCACAGAGCTCGGTGTCCAAGCACATTAATAGAGAGGCGAAGGGAAGGAAAAGATGTGGTAGAAAAAAGTGTACAAGCAATAGGGATAACCGCACCCTGGAGAGGATTGTGAAACAAAACCCATTCAAAAATGTGGGGGAAATTCACAAAGAGTGGACTGCAGCTGGAGTCAGTGCTTCAAGAACCACCACGCACAGACGTATGCAAGACATGGGTTTCAGCTGTCGCATTCCTTGTGTCAAGCCACTCTTGAACAAGAGACAGCGTCAGAAGCGTCTCGCCTGGGCTAAAGACAAAAAGGACTGCTGAGTGGTCCAAAGTTATGTTCTCTGATGAAAGTAAATGTTGCATTACCTTTGGAAATCGAGGTCCCAGAGTCTGGAGGAAGAGAGGAGAGGCACAGAATCCCCGTTGCTTTAATCCACGTTAAAGTTTCCACAGTCAGTGATGGTTTGGAGTGCCATGTCATCTGCTGGTGTTGGTCCACTGTGTTTTCTGAGGTCCAAGGTCAATGCAGCCGTCTAACAGGAAGTTTTAAAGCACTTCATGCTTCCTGCTGCTGACCAACTTTATGGAGATGCAGATTTCATTTTCCAACAGGACTTGGCACCTGCACACAGTGCCAAAGCTAGCAGTACCTGGTTTAAGGACCATGGTATCCCTGTTCTTAATTGGCCAGCAAACTCGCCTGACCTTAACCCCATAGAAAATCTATGGGGTATTGTGAAGAGGAAGATGCGATACGCCAGACCCAACAATTCAGAAGAGCTGAAGGCCACTATCAGAGCAACCTGGGCTCTCATAACACCTGAGCAGTGCCACAGACTGATGGACTCCATGCCACGCCGCATTGCTGCAGTAATCCAGGCAAAAGGAGCCCCAACTAAGTATTGAGTGCTGTACATGCTCATACTTTTCATCTTCATACTTTTCAGTTGGCCAACATTTCTAAAAATCCTTTTTTTGTATTGGTCTTAAGTAATATTCTAATTTTCTGAGATACTGAATTTGGGGTTTTCATTAGTTGTCAGTTATAATCATCAACATTTAAAGAAATAAACATTTGAAATATATCAGTCTGTGTGTAATGAATTAATATAATATACAAGTTTCACTTTTTGAATGGAATTACTAAAATAAATCAACTTTTCATGATATTCTAATTTTATGAGCAGCACCAGTATATATACAGTATATACACACATGGCTGGATTACTGATCGGGCCAGTGGGGCCAGCGCCCAGGGGCCCTTGAGGTCAGGGGGCCCCGGGGGGGCCCTGGCCCAAAACATTTTGCGATGCCTATCAACATTTATGATACAATATATTTTTATTTCCGAGGGCCCTCCATTTTAAGGATCCTCTGACTATTAGGGACTTTGACCCCAGGGCCTCTTGGGGGCCATAGCCATGCTTTTGGGCCCTAGCCATGCTTTTGGGGGCCCTAGCCAACTCTTTGCCCAGGGGCCCAGACTATCCTTAATCCGTCCTTGTATACACACACGGCTTTTTAAAGGGAACCGAGCCAAAAGGTCCGACTCCCCATCGCAGAATTCACTGCAGCACTTTCCCAGACGCGTTTTTTTTACTCAGTAACGGATGTTATTTAAAATGTAGCGAATTCCAATTCTTAATACAAAACATACTTAAGTAAAAGTAAAATTACAGGCTGTAAAATCTACTTTAAAAAGTACAAGTACACAAAAAAACTCAATTACAGTAATGCGAGTAAATGTAACTCGTTACTTTCCACCTCTGCAGTATACAATCTAAGCAATTGAGGGTTAAGGGCCTTGCTCAAGGGCCCAACAGTTGCAACCTGGCAGATGTGAGGCTTAAACCGGCAATATTCTGATTACTAGTCCATATATATGTTTTAGACCTGAATTTCAAGTGTGTAAAGGACTCCACAAGTAAAATTTGCCTCAAGATGTGGTGCTATTTGTTTACATTTCAATTCAATTCAGTAAGCTTTACTATCATGACAATATTCAGTTATAGTATTGCCAAAGTATCAACAAAAGGAATCAATAACAAAAAAGAACACTTAGAACATGAAATGGTATAGGAATTCTCAATCTCTCATCTGTTGTTTGATGTAAAGAACTCAAGGATCACTTACAATTTTCGAAAGAATGTGTGCAGGATGTACAAATTCACATTTGTGTGTAGAGCTGTGGGAACTGAACAATTAGTAAATTAGTAATTAATAAAATAACGATTAATTAAACACAAATGAAACAATGAAGAAACTTGACATGTTATGCTTTTTTAAAGCCAGTTAGCTAGTGGTAAACGGGACTCACATCTCCAAGTGGAAAACCTCAGTAGTTACAAAAGGCTTTTATTTTGAAACGTGGTGCCGGTTTTGTAGTTTGTGGGTGTGTTCGAAAACCTAGGGAGCTGCCTTGCTGTCTTACTGTCTACATAGGCAGCTGCCTTAGTAGAGAGGATTCTAATAAGTCAGTGACTTATAAGGCAGGTTATTCGAACGTACTACTTAGACATCGGGTTCAGCATTTCGCGTTTAGCATTTAGCCATTAAAACCAATGGATTGAGGTAGCACAGCACGCTAACGTCAATATAACATCTTCCTTCATGTACCGATAATGGTTAAATTTCATGACAAGCCCGAACTTGCAAATAAAAACAATCGGTACAAGTTTATACAAGTTAAAAATCAGTAATATTTTGTTTACGTTTGAAAATAACTCCATTCGTTTCTCCGCCCCGTCAGCCATGTTTATCTTTCTGTTAGAGAAGAGCGCCTGACCCGCAATGAATGCTGGGATTGCCTTGATCATTAAGGACTCTTCCGATTAGGGTTGCCAACCGTCCCGTAAAATACGGAATCGTTCCGTATTTGGAAACTAAATGTCGCGTTCCGTATTGAACTGATACGGGACGCGCTTTGTTCCGTATTTTTATCAATGGGAGAGAAATGCTGCAGATTAGACTGTTCAATACTAGAGCTGGGCGGTTCCTGAATCAACCGGGTTAATGATTCGAAACTTTGTACTGAATCAGGAATCACGAGTCCGAAATCTCAATGAACCCGGATCCTACGAGTCCTCTGACTGGCTGCTGCTCAGTATACAAGGCGAGTGAGCCGACTCACTGGAAACACCTCTGACTCAGATGATTTGGCTGAACCGACTTCACTCCAGTCTGTGAATCTAAGCAATAAGTTAAATATTCCAATAAACAAGCGGTTAAAAACACTGTATTATAAGTAGTAGTGGTATAGATTAGTAATGCAGCATATTTTCTTGTAAGCAAAAGAACAAAATATAGTTATATTATTATTAAAATGCAAATGCTTACAGGCTACTTTAGTACTGTACCACTTATAACCCCCATGGTAATTTTAAACCCTTGAACCATTAATATACCCATCTGATTGGCAGTGTTGTGCCAGTTCACAGCTTTTCTGAACTAGTTCAAGTTCAGTTCATACATGCTCAAAGTGAACAGTTCACGTTCAAAGTTCACAATTTTAATTCTGAACTAGTTCAAAGTTCAGTTCATTTTACTTTTTTCGTGAGATATTCAAATAAATACTTTTTTTCACACTACAAGCTAGAAATCACTATACGTTCTTTGAAACTGCTCATTGTAGACATTTGCTCATGACACTGCAATTGTGATGAAACTTGCAGCAGTACAGACAAGGTAGACCAGTTCTATACTTAGTGCAATGAAATCTACCAGCATTTAATTAAAAAAAGAATATATAATATGAAATATGTATATATTATTTGATATATATGATATTATATATACATATGTGTGTGTATGAAATGAAACTCTTGAATGAAGGTAATGAAGGCAAAACTCAAAGGCACAAAAAACTTTATTTTTAAGGAAACTGCGATGCATTGCGCACACAATGTCTGGTGATACATGATTTAAGCGGCACCAGCGAGAATACAGGAGGGAGCGGGACTTTTTTTTGCGCAGCTTCCGGGTTGTGGAGCTCTGAAAAGTTCCAAACATCCCATAGAGCCCCATTCATTTCCACTACTTATCAAACATTTTCAGCTGTTTGTTGCTTTGTTTACAAAAAATAATGAATTTGATGTCATTAATATACTTAATACTGTTATTGTTTAGCATTTGCTCAGCACTAAATGTTACATGTTTATCTTTATTAATAGGTATAACCCAATTTAGCTTAGTCAGTTAAGCTAAATTAATGACACGAGGCTTTTCACCTAAAATGAGTTGATTAATCAAGAGTCTTGTTACAGAAATGATCATAAAACATTAGAGCCATAATAAATCATTATACTTTTACTTTCATACCTAAGTACATTTGAAGGTAATACTTTAGTACTTTTACTCAAGTGGAGGTAAAGAGTATTTTTACTTTTACTACTACTTTTACTGGAGTAATATTTTACCTTGGATATCTCTACTTTAACTCAACTACATGGTTTGTGTACCTTGTCCACCACTTGGACAAAATGAACTAGTGCATATTCATAATGAATTCATTCATGTATTACATGTAGGAATCAATTATTAATCAGACTCAGACTCAGACTCAGCTTTATTGTCATTCAAAACCATGTACATGATTAAAACGAAATGCAGTTACTCAGGTCTCGGTGTGTGTAAACATAATAAAATATAAAATATAAATAGCAAGAGAAACTATGTTTAGTACTGTTTTATTTCACTCATGAAATAAGAGATGAATTAATGCTATTTCCTGTACCTGCACTATAATGTTAAAGGTACGGTAGCCACATGGCTTAGTGTTTAGCCAAAATGATTATTATTATTATGAATCCTTAGGAAAGTGAAGGGAGATTAGTTTATGCAAAAATCAAAACAAAAAACTCTTTAATCTCTGTACTGTATATTGTCTCTACTACTTAATGATATCACATTATGTAATGTATGATAATATAATGTACTGTGTGCTAACAAGAACGACCTATTTTATAACGACGTCATTATACAATCTTCCACTTCATATACCAAACTGACATTAAAGCAGATGCAGTAAATGTGAAGGCAGTTGAAAATACCCAGAAATTGTACAAATGTTTATTATTTAGCGTTTAATATTTCATTCACTGCTGCCTGTCCCATAGGAGAACATGACAGCGCCGGGTTTGTTTGGAACGATCGGAGGGGGACATGAACCACGTGACCGCGTGGCGGCGAGATCAAGGAGTGTCGCAACTCTCTATCTACGGCTCTGGATAGAGAGAGTTGCGACACTCCTTGATCTCGCCGCCATCTGCTTTAATATCAGTTTGGTATATGAAGTGGAAGATTGATGTTTATAATGACTTGTTAATAGGTCGTTCTTGTTAACACACAGTACATTATATTATCATACATTACATTATGTGATATCATTAAGTAGTAGAGACAATATACAGTACAGAGATTAAAGAGTTTTTTGTTTTGATTTTTGCATAAACTAATCTCCCTTCACTTTCCTAAGGATTCATAATAATAATAATCATTTTGGTTAAACACTAAGCCATGTGGCTGGATTCATAAGGTTTACCTGCACTGAATGAACAGATTTATAAACACACTACCGTACCTTTAACATTATAGTGCAGGTACAGGAAATAGCTTCATTCATCTCTTATTTCATGAGTGATTAATAATTCATTCCTACATGTAATACATGAATGAATTCATTATGAATATGCACTAGTTCATTTTGTCCAAGTGGTGGACAAGGTACACAAACCATGTAGTTGAGTTAAAGTAGAGATATCCAAGGTAAAATATTACTCCAGTAAAAGTAGTAGTAAAAGTAAAAATACTCTTTACCTCCACTTGAGTAAAAGTACTAAAGTATTACCTTCAAATGTACTCAAGTATGAAAGTAAAAGTAGCATGATTTATTATGGCTCTAATGTTTTATGATCATTTCTGTAACAAGACTCTTAATTAATCAACTCATTTTAGGTGAAAAGCCTCGTGTCATTAATTAAGCTTAACTGACTAAGCTAAATTCAGTTACACCTATTAATAAAGATAAACATGTAACATTTAGTGCTGAGCAAATGCTAAACAATAACAGTATTAAGTATAATAATGACATCAAATTCATTATTTTTTGTAAACAAAGCAACAAACAGCTGAAAATGTTTGATAAGTAGTGGAAATGAATGGGGCTCTATGGGATGTTTGGAACTTTTCAGAGCTCCACAACCCGGAAGCTGCGCAAAAAAAATGTCCCGCCCCCTTTACAACGGTTCCCTATGGGGGTGTCGCCACTCTGTTCTCTAGTGGTGGTAAATTCGGTTCATTTCATGGACTCGGGTTAATCTGAGTCACTCAGTAATGTGATCCGGTTCACTTGAGTCACTTGTACTAACATCTTGATTGCGATTGATTTACTGCATGAAAATGCATCCAAATATCACTTATCTTCCGTGCACTCATCTACTGTAAATAAATCCTTCTCTCTTTATTCTCTTGGTGAGTCTGCTCACTCGCCTAGTGTACTTAGCAGCAGCCAGTCAGAGGACTCGTAGGATCCGGGTTAATTGAGACGTCGGACTCGCGATTCCTGATTCAGTAGGAAGATTCGAATCATTAACCCGGGTGATTCAGGAACCGTTCAGCTCTATTCACTAACGCAGTTATATAAATCATGGCAGTATTAGAAGCGTGGTACATGGACGAGTCCACTGATGATCAGAGACTCCATCACAAACTACAACCAGATCAACCAGTGAGTCTGGAGGAGTTAAAGGAAGTTGGAGTTTTATATTGGAAGGTGCGTTTATAAAGTCAGACATTTGGGTTCACTAATGACTTTTAGAGCATGAATTTTACTAGAATTATTTCCACATGATGCACACATGTTCAGAAGAACACATGTAATTATGATGCAGTTACCTATAGGTCTGTTATTTTTTTGTTATTTTGCTGTCATATGGTGCAATACAGTTATCATGTTTCAGTCATGTGACAGGACTTAACTGTATTGAAAGTGTCTTAAGCAACTTGAAGTTAGAACATTGTTGTAATACTTGGCAGATGTTAATAAAAATGCTTGGATGAAAAAAATAAGGTCTCTGGCTGCCCAAGTTCAGTAAACAACAGAAAAATGATGTGGACTATCATAATATTACTAATCAGGACTTACCTGAACATGTTAAACCCCAACACACACCAAACACTTTTATGTTAGATAAAACCCTTTCCACGTGATTTTGGAGTGTGTATATAAACATTTGTGCCCAATCAGCCACAAAGTAAAAGCATTTGATACGATACAAACAAATGAGGATTAATGACCTTGCTTGGTGGCAACTTATTGATAATGGGGGGTGGCTCGGTGGGTAGCACTGTCGCCTCACAGCAAGAAGGTCCTGAGTTTGATTCCAATGTGGAGTGGTTGGGGTCCTTACTGTGTAGAGTTTGCATGTTTTCTTGGTGTCTGCGTGGGTTTCTTCCGGGAGCTCCGGTTTCCTCCCACAGTCCAAAGACATGCAAGTGAGGTGAATTGGAGATACGAAATTGTCCAAACTGTGTTTGTCATTAAACTTGATCTGATGAATGTACAGGGTAGCCAAGTGGTTAAGGTCATGGACTAGTAATCGGAAGGTTGCCGGTTCAATCCCCACCTCTGCCAGGTTGTCACTGTTGGGCCCTTCAACCCTCAATTGCTTAGACTGTATACTGTCACAACTGTAAGTCGCTTTGAATAAAAGTGTCTCCTAAATGCATAAAATGTAAAATGTAACAATGTGTAAGTAACTACATGTTCTGTCATGAATGTAACCAAAGTGTAAAGCATGCTGTCAAAATCCTATTAAAATAAATAAAAATAAGTGGTAATGGGGCTGGAACCAGCAACCTTCTGATCTATAGTCTACTACTATAGACTGGTGGGGGTCAGGGCTTTGCAGGGCACTACAGTTTCTCCATATTAAACTCATTAAACCATGTCTTAACTGACCTCACTTGGCACAGTCATGCTAAAACAGAATTAATAAAGTGGATGGGTGTGGGATGAGATCTAACAGGGGCAGGTTGGTGCAAACCTCGATAAGATAAGATAAGATAATTTTTATATATATTTTACTGTTTTACTTTCAGTTAAATGCAGATATCTATGAAGATGACCCAGCGTTGCAGAAAATCCGTAAAGAAAGAGGATATTCTTATATGGACATTATAACCATACATCCAGACAAACTACCCAACTATGAGGACAAAGTAGGTCTACCTTGTCAGCTCGTTTTCTGCCTTAAAGAGTAAGGCAGCTAATGTCTACATGCGTTTTTGGCAGATCACATCCTGTTGAATTTAGTTGTTTGATATATGATGATTTGCATGGGAAACTCTCTGCATCAAAAGCTGAACATTTGCCATAAGCAATATATAGTCATACACACACACACACACACACACGTCTGTCTTTGTCATTTGGCTATTTAATTTGACACCAGTGCCCCCAATAAAACACATCACTGCTCTTTGGACTCTGGTTAAATGGCCTTCTTTGAATATGCGTCATAATATCCACAGGTTCATTTTTATTTACAACACTTTTCTTAGTTACTCTGCCCTTTATCTACCTCAGTTACTGCAGCCGGTGTCTGTGGCCAAGTATAATACAAGGTCCTTTCACTATATCAAACTAAAAGCCTCTTAATTCAATACATTCCTCAGTCAGATATAATTGCAATTTACTGATTCTAATGATAATAATAAAACTAGATACATTAAATGCATTAATTTAGTTGCTGCTTTTAAGGATTTATTCAAAGACATACTGTATATAATGACTCTTGCAATTGTTTTATGTGATGTGTTGTGTGATGTTTCTTTTTTCTCTTTCCTTTCTTTTCCCTTTACATTTACATTTACATTTTTGGCATTTAGCAGACGCTTTTATCCAAAGCGACTTACAGTATCCTATCTAAGCAATTGAGGGTTAAGGGCCTTGCTCAAGGGTCCAATGGTGGCAACCTGGTGGGGTTTGAACCAGCAACCTTCTGCTCACTAGTCCAGCACCCCAACCGCTAGGCTACAACTATTTATTTATTTATTTTTTACACAGCATTGCATCCACAACCTTTTGTTTCAACTACAGTCAGCAGGACACAAAATCCTACATGTACACAACTTTTTAATCATGAGGGCATTTGTTGGCATCACGTCCCACGTGCCAGTCTGCATCAGTTTTCAGTCAGTTGTCATTAGTACAACTGTAAAAGCAAGTCCCCAAATGAAGCCTCAGACTGACCCGAAAAAAAGTCACTACATCTTTAAGGAATCGTTTATATTTGGCTGTATATAATATCAGCTGCTACACTGTTATGGATAGTTATGATAGCCCTTCCTGCTTATCGGATTGGTCAACCACAATTTTTGGCTAAAGCTGAACATATCTGACCTCTACTTAAGTTTTAGAAGTAAAACGTACTTTGTTCTTGTCTTTCTTGTTTTGCTCCTTGGCACTTGCCAGGCTGTCACTGTAAATAAGAACCTGTTCTTAATGTCTCACCTGGTTTAATAAAAGCAATAAAATAAAATAAATACTTGAATTGCTAATAGTATTTATAAAAATTGGGATCTTGACTACTCGAGATTTAAAGTTTCTGTAGTGTTGCTAGCTTTATTTTTATTATTTATTTTTTCAAAGAAAATGTGTTATAATAGAGAATAATTTTTAAACCACCTAGTTGGCAGAATCTTGGGTGGCGCGATGGTAAATTACGCTACTCCGCTACCCCTGGGGTCTACATAGAGACATGTCAAGTTAAGTCAAATTTATTTGTATAGCGCTTTTTACAAAATACATTGTCTCAAAGCAACTTTACAGAATCCAGAACCAACAGATCAAAAACCCTTGCTGGGCAAGCCAAGGGAAACAGTTTCAAGGAAAAACTCCCATAAAATTCACAGGACGTAAGTGCCCACCTCCTCCACCGTCAACAAACCTGAATGATGGATAAGAGAGGCAGAACGACAGCAACCCAACATCCCTGATCACCACCATTTCCAATGACCTAGAACCCCCAAGCTCTGCATCTTTGTCTATAGTTGGGATGGGCAGTTCTGGTCCTAGAAGTTAGAAACCAGGCACCAGACTGCCCAGACCCCAGACCTCACACATGCCTGGTTTGGAATGACTAATCAAAAGCCTGAGTAAATAAACATGTTTTCAGTCTGAACTTGAAAAGACATGATTGTTTACAGTATGTCTGATAGCTCTGACAGTCTGGAAGAAAATTATGCCCAAATGTGTGATGATACCTGTACTGGTGGACCTGTAAAGTGTGTATTTAGTTTCTGTCATGCAGTTAGAACACATTTCTCGACCCAATATTGCCTTGTGTGTGTTTTGTGTAATAAATCTCTTCACCTCACTTTTTCTCCAGTTGAAAATGTTCTACGAGGAGCATTTGCACCTAGACGATGAGATCCGCTACATCTTAGAAGGAAGAGCGTACTTTGACGTTCGGGATAAGAATGACCGCTGGATACGGATTGCTATGGCGAAGGGGGACCTGATCACACTACCAGCTGGGATTTATCACCGATTCACGTTGGATGAGACGGTAAGCATTTTCTCCAGTAGTGATGCATGGCAGCGACATGGTCTGTCAGTGTGGAGCCTCCTGAAGAGCTGAAGAAGCTCCAGCTTGGGTGGAAGTTACAGTTATGTCACAGTTGGATAGCATTGCTAACACTTCATTTTTATATTTTTAAGTTAGTCTGTGTTCATTTCCACCCATGAATGACATTCCATGACATTAAAAAAACAATTTTACAAACAATACTATTAATTACCTCAAGTCTTACATTATTTTCATTAATGTCGGATGACCTGTATATTAAATGACTTGGTTTTTACAGAACGGAGGCAATACTTTCCACCACCAGATGTTTATTTATTTATTTATTAGGATTTTAACGTCATGTTTTACACACTTTGGTTACATCCATGATAGAAATGGTAGTTACTCATTACACAAGATTCATCAGTTCAAGTTTAATGTCAAAGTCATGGGACATTTTGTATGTCCAATTCACCTCACTTGCACGTCTTTGGACTGCTGGAGGAAACTGGAGCTCCCGGAGGAAATTCATTGGGAGAACATGCAAACCCCACACATAAAGGACCCGGACCGCCCCACCTGGAGATCGAACCCTGGACCTTCTTCCTCCACTGTGTCGCCACCAGATGTTTTCAGCTGCCTTATAGTACTGCTACACATTTAGCTTTTAAGCACTTCATGAACTGGCGTTCTGCATCTCCCTGCATTTATTTCATTATTATTTTCAATCAACCGATTTATCCTGGTCAGGGTCATGACGGGACCGGTTTCATCGGGAAACACTGGGCGCAAAACAGGAACAATTCAAGTTGACATATAAGTTAGAAATGGTGTTTTCTTAAAGTAAGAATACCAATATTTTTTGAGTTTAACACATGCCAATCAGGGAGTAGATACAGCCCAAACAAGATTATTTAAATACAGCTTATTTTACCCAAATATTTCATATATTCTGTTTTCGAGTTTTGCTTCAAATTAATTCTGCCAAAATTCAGTGGTTTTTGTTTATTGGGATATATACAGTATCTATGACTTGAATGCAGTGGCGGCTCCTGCCAAATCTCTCGGGGGGGCAATTGTTGCGATGATGGCCAAGGTGACCCGTTCAATGGGTAAATTAAAGCTTAAATAATTAACATCTTAAGTCATCTGTCAGTTTGCCCTCACAAATAACTTTGAACATGGAGAGAGACCAGTTTACCATTAATCATAAAATTAAGTAAAGCCTTCACACTAACAATTTAATTCAGTCTTCATCAGCATTTTATTTTAGGTGCTAGCTGCTCCAATTGGGGTTGCCAACTTTCAGAACTGGAAGTAAGGAACACCCTGGGCTGACGGTGTGGCGGAAGGCATGAGGAGGGGGGGGGGGGGGGGGGGGTACGTGTGACGCCCCAAATTGTAAGGGTAAGTGCGTGCCCCAAATAGATGCAGTGTTTCTTACATTTACATCGAGTCTTATTTCATCCTATATGGACCCAAAATATTTAATGTTTTGTCTGGTCAACTTCATTACAATTCTTAACATACACATACAGTACATGCATTTTAAGCCTACAATGCATTCTAAAACAGTTGGAACAGGGCAATTTAGGGCTAGTAATGAGGTAAAAACTAAATAATGACGTGATTTCAAATAGGTGATGTGAGTAGCTGATTAGAATCATGAATTGGCACAAATCATGTTCAGATGGAAGGAAAAAAAAAAGTTGTTAAGGTTGTTTACAAGCTTAAAAGAACAATCTTCATATTTTTCAAAGTGACCGCTTCAGTTTATACTAACAGCATTTACTTTTTCTTCTACTTTTAATACTTAAGTACATTTTATATCAAATTACTTTTAATACTTAAGTACATTAAAAATCAGATACTTTTAGACTTTTACTCAAGTAATATTCTAAAAGGTGACTTACTTCTATCTAAGTACATTTCTGGTAAGATACTTGTACTTTTACTCAAGTATGGCCTTCAGGTACTTTATACACCACTGACTGCTGCAGACCTCTACCCTGTCCCCCACATCTATTGCAGGGCTCCAGCCTTCTGGATGTGGAAGAACGGGAGATTCACAGCATGAGTGCACATTGCATGCTTTCAGGTTGATAAAGAGCAAAACATCAAAGGAATTTCAAGACATTGTGGAATCTGTGCCACAAAGAATTAAGGCTGGTCTTAAAGCAACAGGGTGCTACCCAATATTAGTACGGTGTTTCTAATAAAGTGGCCAGTAAGTGTTTAATTCCATTCTTCAGATTTTTCACATAGTCAGTTAATTAATATGTGAAATAAAATCAAGAATGTTTTTGTACTGAAAACAAAATCTTCGTACAAAGTATGTACATGGTCTAAACTTCAACACAGTGTGCAAGTAGTGGTGGTACAGCTCAGATTAGGATTTTTTTTCAGTCTAGTCGTATCCAATTACCTGATTACATTTCACTATGTCTACTGCTGCTGATATCCACTCTTGACTGATATCAGCTGCCTGCTTCTATTACCTGCATGAGAGGGCGGCACGGTGGCTAAGTGGGTATCACTGTCGCCTCACGGCAAGAAGGTCCTGGGTTCGATCCCCAGGTGGGGCGGCCCGGGTCCTTTCTGTGTGGAGTTTGCATGTTCTCCCCGTGTTTTCCTCCGGGCGCTCCGGTTTCCTCCCACAGTCCAAAGACCTACAAACAAACCTGCATGAGGTGGGTTCATGGAGATCCGTATCGCGCACGAAGAGTCACACGTTGACCTCAATTATCTACCTTTTTCGCACAGGCTCCACCGATTGATCAGTCACCAGAGGTCGTAACTGTAGCAGTTATAAAGAATCCCCTCCGACACTTCTACCCTTGAATGAGCCAATATTTGTTCCATACAGTCCCTTGGCCTGTCGGGAGCAGAGCTGAGATTCAGACTCGGCAAATGAATAATTTTCTTTGAAAATGGTCTGGATATAGCAAGCTGATTGTATTAAATGTACCTTTATTTAAGTTTGAAATTCAGAACTGTCATAGAAAAAATGATTATTAGTAATTTTGTCCCGATTTATTTTTAATAAATAAACCAACTAAAAAAATCTGTCTTTTATTTCTCGTGTTGTAGAACTACACTAAAGCCATGAGGCTGTTTGTTGGAGAACCAGTGTGGAAGGCCTACAACCGTCCAGCTGATGACTTTGAAATTCGGCAGCAGTATGTCGACTTACTCCAGCGCTCCTGAGCAGCATCTGAGATCACCTGGGTGCCTTTTAACACTACCACGCATTTTACAAATAAAGCCATTCAAATCATCCAAATAACTGCAGAAAATGTTGGTAATAAAAGCAGAGGCTGTGGGAATTAAACAGTCAGATTGTGATGTTGTAGGGAAATGGCCATTTTTGATACATCAATCAGCTATAACATTAAAACCACTGGAATAATTTTGTGTAGGTTATTTTTTTTGCCATCGAAACAGCTCCGACCCAACAATGCATGAACTCTGCAAGTACTCTGAAGGTGTCCTGTGGTATCTGCTACCAAGACGTTACCAGCAGATCTTTTTACTCCTTGAAAGTGCAAGGTGGGGCCTTCATAAATCACACTTGGTTGCCAAGCACATCCTACAGATGCTGGTTTTTAGAAGGCCAAGTCAACACCTTGAACCCATTGTTACGTTCCTCAAACCATTCCTGAACTGCTGAAAGGGGCCACTGCCATCAGGGAATACCACTGACATTTCAGGCTCTTGGCCTGAAACAGTGTTTAAGTAGATGGGACTTGTCAAAGTAACATCCACATGAATGCCAGGACCCAATGTTTCCCTGCAGAACATTGCCCAGGGCATCACACAGCCTGTGTCTGCTTTCCCTCTTCCAAATGTGGTGGAAAAAACGCGACCCACTTACAGGTTTATCGGTTGTCCTTATTGGTAGGTACCAAATACTGTCCGATTTAAAGATGACTTCTAACCTAGTCGTCTAGTCCTTATTTTATTTATTTATTTTCAGATTAGGCCCTTATTGAAGTCGCTCAGATTGTTTACTTGCTGCTAATAACCCCACCCCTACCTTGACAGGTACCATTGTAATGAAAAAATCAGTGTTATATACTTCACGTGACAGTGGTTTTAATGTTGTGGCTAACTGGTGTAATGTACACTGATCAGCCATAACATTAAAACCACCTCCTTGTTTCTACACTTATTGTCCATTTTATCAGCTCCACTTATCATATAGAAGCACTTTGTAGTTCTACAATTACTGACTGTAGTCCATCTGTTTCTCTGCATGCTTTTTAGCCTGCTTTCACCCTGTTCTTCAACGGTCAGGACCCCCACAGGACCACCACAGAGCAGGTATTATTTAGGTGGTGGATCATTCTCAGCACTGCAGTGACACTGACATGGTGGTGTTGTGTTAGTGTGTGTTGTGCTGGTATGAGTGGATCAGACAATGTCCACTCACTGTCCACTCTATTAGACACGCCTACCTAGTTGGTCCACCTTGTAGATGTAAAGTCAGAGACAATCGCTCATCTATTGCTGCTGTTTGAGTTTGTCATCTTCTAGACCTTCATCAGTGGTTACAGGATGCTGCCCACGGGGCACTGTTGGCTGGATGTTTTTGGTTGGTGGACTATTCTCAGTCCAGCAGTGACGGTGAGGTGTTTAAAAACTCCAGCAGCGCTGCTGTGTCTTATCCACTCATACCAGCACAACACACACTAACACACCACCACCATGTCAGTGTCACTGCAGTGCTGAGAATGATCCACCACCCAAATAATACCTGCTCTGTGGTGGTCCTGTGGGGGTCCTGACCGTTGAAGAACAGGGTGAAAGCAGGCTAAAAAGCATGCAGAGAAACAGATGGACTACAGTCAGTAATTGTAGAACTACAAAGTGCTTCTATATGATAAGTGGAGCTGATAAAATGGACAATAAGTGTAGAAACAAGGAGGTGGTTTTAATGTTATGGCTGATCAGTGTACATTACACCAGTTAGCCACAACATTAAAACCACTGTCACGTGAAGTATATAACACTGATTTTTTCATTACAATGGTACCTGTGCCCTCCAACGTCTGCGCAGTCCTAGCAAACCCACTTTTTACACTCGTGCTTTCATTTTAATTTTAATTTTCGCTTTTATCCAAAGCGACTTACACAATGAGCTGAACACCATGAGCAATTGAGGGTTAAGGGCCTTGCTCAGGGACCCAACAGTGGCAACTTGGTGGTGGCGGGGCTTGAACCGGCAACCTTCTGTTTACTAGTCCAGTACCTTAACCACTGAGCTATCACTGGCCCTGCACAGGCGCCTCGTTCTGCTAACCAGGGTCCTGGTAAGCTCACACACTTGGTACGGTCATTTCCCCTCGCAGCAGACATGGTGGCCAATTTGTCTGCTTCAGACACTGCCAATTGTGCCCAGCCGACCGGTGCAGGCACCCTTAAGCAGCCAGCAGGGGCTGTAGCTGCTGCAGCACTGAGGTATCCCGTTAGCCCGCCCACCTTCAGACATAGCCAATCATGTCTGTGTACACGCCCACCCAGCTAATAGTATGACTGAGATTCGAACTCAAGAGCTCGAGTTCTAAGCAGTGGTAGATAGACTTGCGTGTTAGGACATCTACGTCACCAGAGTGCCATGGTGAAAGTCACGGCAGGTTTGGTTCCACTGGGAAACACTGGGCACAAGGCAGGAACGCACTGGACAGGGCATTAATCCAATGCAGGGCTTAGCCAATCATGTGTGGGTACACATGGAGATTTAAACCTGGATCTGAGCTGTGGTGGCATGTTTAACAGACCGCTGCACCACCCGAGTGCCAAATCCTTTGTTAATTATATTTACACAATGGATAAACTGTATGGCCAAAATTATGTGGACATTAAGTATTCAGAAGCTTACTGGAAATCCCATCCCAAACAACCTCCACTTTTCTGCCAAAGCAACAGTCGGTGTACTAATTCATGCCAAAAGTGCACTGTGGGGATGAGGCCGACATCATATTAAACCCTATGGATTAAGAATGTGATGTCACTCAAGTTCATATGTGTGTGAAGGCAGACGAGCGAATACTTTTGGCAATATAGTGTAAATCAGGTCATGTTTTTATTTAATAAACAAAATTCTGTAGCTTTTTTGAATGCAGAAATGTTCAGTGCAGTTGATTCATACAACACAAACATGCTTAAAACTCACAATATTGTTAAAAAGGGGGGTTATTTTATTTTATTTATTTGGATTTTAACGCCATGTTTAACACCTGCATGGGGGGAAGGGGGGTATTATAAAGTAACATCATAAAAGCAGGAGGGTGTGTGTTTTTCAAGAGCGCCATAGTGCAAAGATTATTTTAATTGTAGGTTACTTCATGGCACTATATTGTAAAGGTTCAGTGACGACCCAGTGACAATTTCCAATTCTCAGTTGCGAACCCAGTGCTGCTTGCACAATACTCGATCTGATCAAGGAGAGCCGGATCACCACACGTCCTACCTGCAGCCACTCATTGTCACCTGCCAGTGTTGGGTTACCAGTACCACACAGAGCCATTTTGTGTATGGAGAGCCACACTAAACTCCATTTGACTCCCACCCCCTTTGAACAGGTGCCCGGACCAGTCCCGAAGGTCACATATGGCAACGGCAGCAAGAAGAGACCCTGTTCGAATGTCCCTCCCTCAAACACGGCAATTGTGTCTGTCTGTGTGGACGCCCGGCCAGGTCGATGGCTCTGCTGAAATTCAAATCTACCAGTCTGAACAACTGGTGTTTATTTTATTAATTTTTTATATGTGATTATGCCCCCGCCTTTCCCTGACTTTTTAGCATATCCAATTACCCAATTGAATTCCCCACCCTGACTGAGGAGAGCCTAAACCGACACCCCCTCAGACATGTGTGCAGTACCCGACTGCATCTTTTCACCTGCACCGGTGAGTTCATATGCAGATCAGCTTTGTGTACTGACAGTCTGATTCTCATTATCCCATGAGTAATTGCATCAGTTATGAGGAATTCCCGTCCGGCTCCCACCCTGTATGAACAACAGCCAACCGTTGTTCATGTAGGCGCCAAGGCTGCCGGATAGCAGAGCTAGGTTTCAAACCGATGAGTTAGAAATGTCAGCTCTGGTGTGCTAGCGTGTTTTACCACTGCACCAGCTGAGCGCCAGCTTGGTGTTTATTTTTTAAACACCAAGTATTTAGGCTTTATAGGCCAGGTTTATAGGTCTGTCTGTAATGTTGAGTGATATGAAAACTGAGTAACTTGTGATTGATAATGTTTTATTCCAGTCTGCTTCTTTACCTTTATCTACTATTAACATTGTCATTTTATTTTCACATGTATTTACATTCTCCCTGGACTGTAAAAGACAAAACCATTGGTTAAAAAGCCATGAATCCTTCTATCATCACATAATTTAGTGTGCACACCCATATCATATCAGGTCAGCTTTGGTTTGGTCACACACACTAACATTTCACCTCTAATATAAATACAGTAGAGCATCGGTATGTCCAGTTTGATCTAGTTAAAGCATGTCACAAATTGTAGCTGGACTTTAATGAAGTCAGAAATGTAATGCCCTCCTGGTTGGTTGTGTAGTGTCAGGCCTGGTTGCTGGACACCTCATACCAGTTTGAGGCACTGTGTATTGAAGCTGTCGCCCTCGCGCCAGGCCACGGCCTCCAGCAGGGCCTGTTTCTTCTGAGTGCTTCGTGACGACTCCAGCTCGTACATGGTGGTGAGGTTAAAGAGCACGCTTTCGTGCAGGTAAAGCGCAGGATCCTGTTGCACCAGGCTTTCCAGCTGACCCAGGGACTCCTTTAGGCGGCCTAGATATAGCAGGCATACCGCTGCATTGTTGTTGGCCTGTGGGACCGAGAAAAAGAACCAAACAAGTCTATCAGAAATTATAATGTGTTGGCAATGTACTAATTTCAGTTCGACATTAAAGGCTGAACAAAACTGAAATAGCTGTTACTTTGCTCTCAGTCTTAAATACACTGATCAGCCATAACAGTAAAACCACCTCCTTGTTTCTACACTCACTGTCCATTTTATCAGCTCCACTTACCATATACGATTACTGACTGTAGTCCATCTGTTTCTCTGCATGCTTTGGGTAACCCCTTTCATGCTGTTCTTCAATGGTCAGGACCCCCACAGGACCACTACAGAGCAGGTATTATTTGGGTGGTGGATCACTCAGCACTGCAGTGACACTGACATGGTGGTGGTGTGTTAGTGTGTGTTGTGCTGGTATTAGTGGATCAGACACAGCAGCGCTGCTGGAGTTTTTAAATACCGTGTCCACTCACTGTCCACTCTATTAGACACTCCTACCTAGTTGGTCCACCTTGTAGATGTAAAGTCAAGAGACGATCGCTCATCTATTGCTGCTGTTTGAGTTGGTCATCTTCTAGACCTTCATCAGTGGTCACAGGACGCTGCCCACAGGGCGCTGTTGGCTGGATATTTTTGGTTGGTGGACTATTCTCAGTCCAGCAGTGACAGTGACAGCGCTGCTGTGTCTGATCCACTCATACCAGCACAACACACACTAACACACCACCACCATGTCAGTGTTACTGCACTGCTGAGAATGATCCACCACCTAAATAATACCTGCTCTGTGGTGGTCCTGTGGGGGTCCTGACCACTAAAGAACAGGGTAAAAGCAGGATAAAAAGTATGTAGAGAAACAGATGGACTACAGTCAGTAAATGTAGAACTACAAAGTGCTTCTATATGGTAAGTGGAGCTGATAAAATGAACAGTGAGTGTAGAAACAAGGAGGTGGTTTTAATGTTATGGCTGATCGGTGTATATCTACTTCCCAGGAATTTACTAATAATTAGCAAGAAAGGGTAGGTATGTAAAAGAACCCTACAGTTGGAATCCCACATCCCATACACTTACCACAGGATTCTTGGGATCAGTTTTCAAGATGCTGGAGAAACACGTGTGAGCCTCTGCATAATTATTCTGGCTGAGGTACACAAACGCCCTAAAAAAGCAACAAAGGGTCACTGAGGGGGAAAAAAAAGTCTGAAAAACAAAATAAGACATTTAAATTAATAAAATAACTTTGATTGTTGTCTTACCTGTTCATTAAAACAGCAGTGTCCTGGGCTGACTCTTTTTCCTTGTCCTGACATGCTTTCTCTACTTCCTGAAAATATTTTTCAGCAGTTTTGATGTCTCCGATCTAATACAATAAAAAACACAATGAATAAACAAATCAGTTGGTTATGTTCACATTGAATGTAAAGCTCTCCAAATTCAGATATTTTTTCCATAATGTGACCCAGATGCATATTTATCACGACAGTGTGAACAGCAACTGATGCGCAGTACAAGGTGCAATAACATATATGTATACACAATACGTAATACTAGGGATCTTCAGAAAGTTTCTGCACTTTAAAAAAAAAAAATTTTTATTTATGCATTTTCTCCCCTTTTTTCTCCATTTTAGCACGTCCAATTTCCCGATTGCGTCATGCTTCCTCTCCACCAATGCCGATCCCTGCTCTGATTGAGGAGAACAAAGCTAAACCATGCCCCCTCCGACACGTGGGCAGCATGCCGTACGCATCTTATCACCTACACTTTGACAAGTGCAGTGCAGCTCAACACCGTGTACAGAGAGACACACCCTGAGAGCACTCTTTTCTCATCTCTGTGCAGGCGCCATCAATCAGCCAGCAGAGGTCGTAATTGCATTAGTTATGAGAGAGTCCCTATCTGGCTTAATTTCACCCATATCTGAACAACAGGCCAATCGTTGTTCATGTGGCTGCTCAGCCCGATTCGAGATCCCAGCTCTGGTTCCAGCATGTGTTGGAACACTAAAATACACTAGCATACCAGAGCTGGGATTTAGAATACATCGTATCGAATCTCAGCTCTGCCATCCGGCTGGGTTGGACAGCCACATGAACAACGTTTGGCTGTTGTTCATCCAGGTAGGGAGCCAGATAGGGACCTCCTAACTGATGCAATTACGACCTCTGATGGCGTCTGCACAGAGTGGAGGAATAATGCTGATCAGGGTGTGACTGGTTGGCATGAGAACTCGCCTCGTGCAGGTGAAAAGATGCAGTCGGCTACTGCACGTGTCGGAGGGGGCGTGTGTCAGTTCGCTCTCCTCAATCAGGGGTGGGGGTCAGCACCAGTAGAGAGGAAGCATAACGAAATCTGGTAAAAATTGGTTGACCAAACAAGGACGTTTGTAGTGTAACTGAAAAAATTGTTGCAAAAATATGAGTGAGATGGACTTCCATCATTTGTTAGCTACAATAGCTTTGTGGCTCCAAATCTGCAAGCTAAAAAGCAAACATCAGACACCAAATGTCCTTGGTAACTCATTACATCTGGGACTGGAACATTTTACTAATGCTATTGTTTTACCACATATGTAATGCTGTCTCAGTGTGTACAAAATAAAACCTAATAAAACCTTAAAAAAACTAAGGTACTGCAGGGGTCTCAGAGAGGTGTAGCAGAATGATCTCACCTGAAGGAAGATGCGTCCTATTCCGCTCAGTAGCTGCACTTTCTGGTGTGGTTCAAACTGGATGATGGACTGGTATGTCATAACTGCCAGCACATAGTCCTGAGTGTGTGGAGAAAGAGAAAACACAAAGATAAGAAGTAGGGGTGGGCGATATGGCCTTTAAATAATATCACGATATTTTGGGATATTTTAGCGATAAGGATATTCACTAGCGATATATAAGAACACTTTTTAAAAAGTTTATTTTAAAAACACTTTTGATTTGCAGACAGAAAATCTAAGGTACAAATGTTACCAAATGTACATTAAATTAAGCATCACTTCCAGTAGGGCTGGGTGATATGGCTAAAAAACTCATATCTCGATATGCTTTTGAGAAGTGGCAAAATACAATACGATATAATGTAAACTTAAAGTACAAGGCAGGCCACTGCTCGTATTTTACCTTATATTGTTTATAAGTTATCTTAAAAACACAATACACTGTAGTTCTGATAAATTCTAACTGATATATACAGTATATATTATAAAAACTAAGATAATAAGGACACTTAATGAATATCTATTCTTCTTACTGTTATTACAACAATATTTCTATTGGGTGCAGATGGGGGGTGACAGCGGGGACACTGGGGACATTTGAATCTTAGAAGTGCTGTTGGCTGGTTGAACATCTACACAGACACAATTGGCTATGCCTGATTAGAGGGGTAGCTGAACAGCCTAGCCACTGGGAGGTGCACTCGTCATTGCACTCTTAGTGCTGGTCCCAAGCTTCAGGAATGGTTTCCAGCGTTAAAAAAAATCAGGTATGTTGACCAAAATGATCTGCTGTGGCTCATCCTTTAAAAAGGACAAAGGTAAATCATCATAATTATCTTAATTTGTTTAACTCCTCAATAGGGGCTAAACTTAGTCATGAAATTAAAAGCAATACAATGTGAGCATATAGTTGTATTCAAATGTTAGTATTTCATCATTTGTTAGATGCATCACTCTTCACATAAGTTCCCATGGAAAAAAAGAAAGGACATCAAACCAAAACAATAATGGAAAAGAAAATCAATGGCATTCGTCCTTCTTAGACCTCCCTACCCAGTCCAGTAACAGACATTTTGGATTAAAACACAGAATCATTACTCATTAAATTTGACATGTTTTTTCAACTTAATCTAACCTAATTTAATCTGTAAACATGACAGATCAAGCATGTAAACATAAACAAACACAAGCTTCTTAAAGCTCGCCACCAGTACGGCTGTCAAATGTTGCTTAACATGCTGTCTGTCAGCAACAAGTATTGCCTTGATGTGGGTACAATTAAAAGGTTCTAGGTAAGGCCCTACTAATTGCCGTAGGATTGCTAGGAATTTGCACTATGAGGCATCCTAGCAATCCTACGGCAATTCAGTTAGCTATTGGTTAGTCAAAATGTCCAAGATGTCAAAGTCTAAAGCAGCTAAAAACACGATTTAGGTAACTGAGTTAGGAAAACTCCCAAACAATTCTGTGGACGCAGAGGGGGGTGAGTCAAAACATGAACAATTATTTTCATATTTCAGACAGAGCCTTGCACCATCACTGGATG